>NW_004949109.1:7956691-7986739 GCF_000317375.1 Microtus ochrogaster
AACCCCACATCAGACAGAGCTGATCTCAAAATATACAAAGAACTCAAGAAATTGGTCATCAAAAGAACAAATAATCCAATAAAAAATGGAGTACAGATCTAAACAGAGAACTCTCAACAGAGGAAGCTAAAATAGCTGAAAGACACCTAAGGAAATGCTCAACATCCTTAGCCATCAGAGAAATGCAAATCAAAACAACTCTGAGATTCCATCTTATACCTATCAGAATGGCCAAGATCAAAAACCACTGATGACAACTTATGCTGGAGAGGATATGGGGTTAAGGGAACACCTCTGCATTGCTGGTGGGAGTGCAAACTGGTAGAGCCCCTTTGGATATCAGTATGGCGATTTCTTAGGAAATAACCTACCTCAAGACACAGCAATACCACTCTTGGGTATATACTTAAAGGATGCTTAATCATACCACAAGGACATGTACTCAACTATGTTCATAGCAGCATTGTTTGTCATAGCCAGAACTTGGGAACAACCTAAATGCCCCTTGACTGAGGAATGGATAAGGAAAATGTGGTACATTTACACAATGGGGTACTACACAGCAGAAAAAAATAATGACATCTTGAAATATGTGGACAAATGGATGGATCTAGAAGACATCATATTGATTGAGGTACTCCAGACCCAGAAAGACAAATATCATATGTACTCACTCATAAGTGGCTTTTAGACATAAAGCAAAAAAAAAAAAACCCTAAAACAAACAAAAAACCCACACTATAATTCACAACCCCAGAGAACCTAGACAACAAAGAGGACCCTAAGAGAGACATACACGGATCTAATGTACATGGGATGTAGAAAAAGACAAGATCTCCTGAGTAAATTGAGAGCATGGGGACCGTGGGAGAGGGTAGAAGGGGAGGGTAGAAGAAGGGAAGGGAGCAGGAACAGAGAAAAATATATAGCTCTATAAAAACAATTTAAAAAAGTATGAGAAAAAGAAGGAGGAGGAGGAGGAGGAAGAGGAGGAGGAGGAGGAGGAGGTCTCCTAAGGGACTCCCAATCCAACCAAGCTGACAATAAAGATGAACATCATAGACCCTTTGAAGTCTTGAAAGCCTAATGAGGAAGCCTACTTGGTTTTGTTCTCACAGGTTCAAAACAGCTTTAAGCTGGTTTCTTGCATATGTAGACATAGCAGCTTTGTTTTCTCTGGAGCTGGGGAGTCACTAAAGAAGGACCCATGCTGCCATCTAAGGTGTTGATGACCACAAAGAACAGACAGCAATGGCGTCTAGTTGCTGGGGCAGTTGTGTGTTGGAGGAAAGCATTTGGTTCTGGTAGAGGTCAGAGGCTGGGACCAAAGATAACATGGTGGTCACAAGAAAACAAGAGTGGAGAAATGTTCTCAAAATACTTTTAAAATTAGTATGATAGTTCTGGGGGTAGGGGCTGGTAGTAGGGGTTGAGAGAGAAGGCAAAGATGGTTCTTTTGGGAAACAGTAAAGCTGGAATCTATGTTCTATCTTCTACAAAAATAAGTTCCAGATGAAGCAAAAATTTAACATTAAAACAACTAGGAGAATGAGGTAGATTTTCACTTTAGTAGTTAGTGAAGATGGAAAATTCTTCCCAGATACGACACAAACTCAGAAGCTAACAAATAGAAGGCTGATCCATCCGAATGCCTATCATTTTCACAAGACCAAATCTTTTCAGTTATGTCAAAAGACACTAAAAACAAGTTTAGGGAAGAAGTAATACTTTATACTCCACAGATGTGCTTTTATCCATATAGAAAGAGAAAGCCTCCAGGTTACTCCAGGTTTCTCTGGAGGGAGAGAGTGTGAGAGTACAGAGATGACTCCTAAACATTCTAAAATTTTAATCACATTTGCAAAAAAGAAATACAAATGAAAACCTCAATAATGCGCTCTTTCCTACATGCCAGGTTTCCACATGCCACATAACGCGGTAGCACTGGTGAAGATCTAGGAGATAGGTACTCAAATACTGGGTGGAAGTTTGAACTGGTCTCTGTTCCAGGATCTGTCAAGGTCACAAGTATATGCATTCTCTGAATTATCAGTTGCTACACTGGGAATTTTGTGGGACTAATGAAAGCATAAGACTTCCCCTTAAGTTATGATATAAGCAACAAGTAGAATACATAGATGCGTGCTATACATATACTATCCAACAAAGGGATTGCATCTTATCTATTGAGTAAAAATACATGCCTGTATAGTATATTTCATATGTGCCGATGCAGATATGTATACATGCATTTACACATGTGCACATACACAAAGCTAATGGCACACAGTCAGCCCCTAGGGCATGTGTGTCTCCTCCCAGGTCTTTGCTGATGACTTGTGCTGATGCGTGCATCAGTCACGGTGGGAATAGGTACCCCATGGAAATCAACAAGCTTGGCACGTCAGGGTTTTTTCCAGAGAGCCGCTTGGTAAACATTTACTTTTACTCCCTATGTATGTACAAATCTAAAATATTTTGAGGGATACACAAGAGGTTGCTAATGCCACGTTCCCCCAGGAATGGGCAGTAGGAAACAGGGAAGATGGTGGTAGGATTGGAATTGTATCTTCTGTATTTTAGTGCAAGTAAATGTGTTACTTATTTTGAAATGAGTATACAAAGTAGCCAGAAAGTACCTGCAGACTCTCAGTCCCACCTGTCTGTGTTATTTATGATGCCCAGTTCCTGTCAGGGAAAGGAGAGAAACTCCCTTAGGGGAAAGGGTGCTTCTGGTTTTATCACTTAGGGGAAAGGATGCTTCTGGTTGAATCACGCCTAGCTGGAGGCCTTTTCAGCATGGAAATGTCCAGTAGCAACTTGAGAGAGAGGCAAAGCCGGTGATCGTACCTTGCTCAGCAATTCAGTGTATATTATGACAACTGAGGAGGTTTCTAAGGGCCATCAACCTATACACCCTCAGGCAGGTCCCAGGAGAGAAAGGAGGATGCATGATGGGACCTTGGGATGATGAACCAAAAGGTGGGTAGGGGAAGGATAAAGCACAGCAGCCTGATGATAGTCATTCCCTTTATGGAGTAGCTCCGAAAAAAGGAGAGGCAGCTGTCTGTATTTACTGAAGCAGCATAACATTTAATCCTGTTAGCCTCCTTCTAGATGGATTACGTTTCCCCGATACTCCTTGAGTCAAGGAGAGTAATTCTAAACAGGACAGATCTGCTGGAGTGGATGCTGATCGCATAGGGCCTCAGAGCAGGGTGCAATTTCAAAAATTCAAAAATTTCAGAAATAAGGAGTGAGAAAGACATTTCAGGTGAAAAGAGCGCCGAGCCACAGTGGACAGTGAGTTAGCTTTTGTAGCCGGAAGGTAGGAATTGAAAGGAACCCCAGGGTGTGCATGGCTGGATTCTCTGCCATCTGGAGACCCTCCATATGTTTCTAGACAGGGGATTATGTGTTCACCCCTAAGACTGGCTGTCAGATGTAAAGGTTAAACAGTACATTTCTGCGAGGCTATTCATCTGTCCATTGTGGGGAAGAGAGACTGTAGGAGTCAGAAAAATCATAAAACATGAGCTAGATGATGCAATGGCCCATGGAACAAAGGATGGCTTGGACGAATCTTGTCTCTTGGTGTTGTGTTGTTTGTTTGAGACGGGGTCTCACTAAGTAGCCTGGGCTGGCCTGAGACTCATTATGACCCTGTAAATCAGGCTGGTCCGATAAATCACAGAGATCCATCTGCCCTTGCCTTCTGAGTGCTGGGGTTAAAGATGTAAGCCAGCACACTCAGCCAGTCACTTGGTGTTTGATGGAAGCTTTATCTGCCTATGTGGCCATCTATGTATTTGTTTTTGTATCTGAGAGTAACTTATGGAAGGGAGACTTTTTCTCTGGAACATTCCACATGAGAATAAGCAAAGTTTGGTGAATGGCGATTTGTTGACAGGTTTCTGTGCATGGTTTGTTTATGGACTGTGTTGGGTAAGTTAAGCTGTATCCACCTCCACAGATGCTCACTGCCTCTGTCCATAGGAGAGGGGGACGCTTTCATCTTAGAAGCATGCATACGCACATAGTGTAAACCCTGGCCCACTTAGGCTCCATGTCCCAGTGTGATCTTAAGCGTATACATGTGTCATTAAGGGGTCAGACCAATAATAAGGGGTCAGAGAGAAAACCTAAAGGTTGTAGCCGAAACAAGATTCAGAAAAAGGACTGTGTGCAAGGACTTCTTGGTACAAAACTGAAGGTAGCCTACTCCTGACTGGAAATTCCTGTTTTTTTTAGTCTTTGGTCCCAGGGCTAAAAGAGCTTTGGGGTTTGTTTGTGACTCTCAGTTCTGCATATTGCGGTCCTTGACTAGGGCCCTGGGTCCTCTTTGCTTCTCTAGCATCTGCTGGACCTACTTTCATAATAGAGATAAGATGTAGGTGGACGCTTGCCTAAGATAGCTGCCTTTTCTAAGCCACGATGACACTTTGGTTAATCAAGGCTGGGATGAGGACAGAATTCGAATTTCCTCTGTAAAATATGGTGTGGGGCTGCAGCAGATGCTGAGACTCTCCTTCACTGCCAGGGTGTCCCAGGCTATCCATCCGCCAGGAGGTGAGGTCCTGCTTCTTGCTGGGGCTGATTAGCATCCACCGAGGTTTAACAAGTCATGGTCCCGCCCACATCCCAGTAGGTACTGAACACTGCTTCTCCTTAACCAACTGTGTGAAAGAGCTCTAGGCAACAAGAACCTGGTGACTGTAAAATGGGCAAAGAACCCAGCCAGAGGAAGGGAGCATGTGGCTAGGAACCGGTTTTGTGGGTACAATGCTTTTAAGTCCCAGCAATACTGGAATGCCTAATTCAAATATTGATTGTGGGACCCTGTTGTGTAACGGTTTCCTCTGAGATTGAAATATTCTGTCCTGCAGCAAGCTCCTTAAGTCAATGGTGAACAACTCAACTAGCTTCAAGAAGTCCCTGAAGCTGACCAGATTCGCTAGGCCCCTCCCTGTGAGAGTAAGCAGTTAAAGCTGGGAGTCCCTCTCAGACAGAAATGGAGCTGAGCTGCAAAGACCCTGAGACCAGACCAGCTACCTGGAAGAAGTTTAGGCCAGAGTCGCTTAAAAAACATTCCAATCTGTCGCGTTGCCTGCAGGCTGTGCAATAAGTTCCAGGCTTCCCAGCTTTTATGAACTGTCACTCATACTGGGATGGGCCTTGGTGACACAGCTGTCTTTGAGTCATTTCTGCTCCTGTAAGTAACCCCAATAAAACTCATTAGTCCACCAAGTTAGACTTTGATCTGTTATGGGATTCCTGTCTGGGATGAGCAGACACTTGCTGCGTCTCCCCAGGAAAAGTTTTGTCAAGCAATAGTCCCCACCTCTGACTTTCGGATTTAGTGGGGCAGGAACCATAATTGGCACCTGAACAAGGACCTGATAGAACCAAAGATGAGCTGGGAGGAGTGAGTGCCTGGTCCTGGATAAGGATAGTGAGGCACGTTACTGAGGCTGCGAAGCCTGAAGTGGGAATGCCCACGGAGGACGTGCCAATAAAGTTGTCATCTGCTGTATGGTGTATGCTCCTATGTCTGTGTGCTAACACAGCGATTGCATGGTTCTTGCTATGGGTAGTGAGACTTTTAACTAAGGCTGAGACATCAGGATTAGGAGGGTCTGTAGGAGGATTCCCAGGATGGCCGTCTTTGTCTGTGTGATGTGGGTGGCATTCCTGCTGGGTACTGGGGTCCACTCATGTGAGTAGGGAGATGCTCTGAAAACAGTTAAACATTTAGAGGAAGTTTTATGGTCTTTGAGACTGTAGGGAGGCAGTGGCAGAGGTTGCCTGGCCTCTCTGTTGTGTGTAAGCAATGCATTCGAAGGTTGAGATGGCAGCCGAGCAGGAACTTGTTTTTATAAAGGACCAATTGCAACAAGAAAGGGAGGTATACCAGTATCCTCTGTGTTAGCCTCCCATTGGCAACTAAATTTGATGGAGAAGAGAATGAAAGAGAGGTAGTAAAAGCCATTAAAGATACCCCTCAGGTCCAACCTTCATGGAAATAAGAAGAGGAAAAATCCGTAATCTGATGTGCAGATGAGGGCTTTAACCAGGGCTAAGACAAGAACCTAGTGTGATCAGGAAACACTCAGCACTTGACCTTCTGGAATCTAGGGAGACTTGACAGTGAGAGAGCCTATCTCAGCTTGGCTTGTGAGGCCTGGGACATGGAAGTGGATGGGATCAGTCTGGCTGCTGTGGAGGCAGGAAACCGAGTCGTATAACTTCCCATCTCTCCTTAGGGCAAAGGCTGCATAACTTGAGACTGGATGAGGGAAATCGGTCCCTGACAGACTGGCTTATCAGAGCCACTAGGAACGCCTGGCTATCTCTGTCTGCGGTCCCCATGAATGTCAGTGACTAGAGGACCATGGAGGAGGACAGATGCTACTGCGGGAACTAGGAGTACCAGAAGCTGTGTTCACTGAGTCCGATAGAACCATGTTCACAGAGGAGTTAAAGAAAAGGCTGATCCTGCAGGCACCTCAAGACTCGTATGGAGCTTGAGCGGCTTTGCCGAGTCCATTGGTGGGGCAAGACCTTTATAAAGCAGGAAGGGCTTTAGCAGATCTCAGTGACTTAGACCAGCATGTAAAGAGAGTTCAGAAAGGGGTAGAACAACAGAGAGGAGATAGTTAAAGGGTAAAGGCAAGGACGAGGTCTGTCCGGGCTTCTCAAAGACAAAGGGCAGGATTTGTGTGGAGCTGGAGTTCCCGAGGAAAAAGGTGACAAAAAGCCACACTGTATGCCAAGGAGCTTCTGCCTGAGGAGTAGTTCACAGAGGCGTCCTTGATTAAATACAGAAGATGATTAAGACTGTCCCAGGGGTGGCAATCCCACCCCTCCCCTAACCCTAGACTAAGGGGGATATGTTTTCCTCCTGCAAAAGCTTGTGTTAGGCATGGAGATGGTTTGTTCAGCCAGGAACTCCTCCAACAGCCAGGTATGGTGACTGCAGAGGCTACAGCCACAGTGTCAGTCCAGGGCCACCGTGTCCCAGGGAGTCAACAGGTACAGCAGGGCCACATTCACCTTTGGCCCCTAAGTAGGTCTGAGCTGGTGTAGTCAGGTCCTCTGAGTTTATCAGGTGTGGGGAATGTAGGGTGGTTCCCAGGAAGAACTGCAGGGTATGGAAACACAATGGCTTCAGAGGGAAGGCTAAGGGTGCAGAGGGCTATTTAAGACAGCACCTCCTATCTCTGCTTGTGCTCAACTTCGATCTGTGGTGAAAGCAATCGATACTATGGATACAATTGATACAATGAATGGAAACTCTCCATTTTGTATTAGACCTTGCTTATTTCCCACGTTAATAACATCTTACTTGTGAGCTTCTGGAATGGCCTGACCCTTGCTGAGAATAGGCTTTGAGAATGCCTCACCAAGCTTATCTTTGTTATGGAATGATGGTTCAGGATGTTGTCTTGTCCTGCTCTGGAAAAGGTTTTGTTGTGTGGACATAATGATAGTCTCTGAGTGTTTTGCAGATTTGGAAAGACATTGTTGAGACAATCAGATACAATGCCACCCCACCTACCTTACAGTCCTATGTGGACTGGGTTAATTTAAAGGAGAAATGGGTTGTTAAAACAATAGCTACAGAGTTTAAATCTAAAAGGTGTACCCTACATGGGTGGGAAAGGACACTCCCAGAAGTCATACGGTTATTGAATGATAACCTTGATGCCAGGGGTGGGTTATCTCCTGGTGAGCTGTTGGCCAGGGAGGTCCCTGAGGTCCCACAAACCATAAAGGCATTGCTACTGCTGTTGGTTATATGCCAGACTAGATGGTAAGACCCTATTGCTGAAGACATTGCATGTCCATACCTTGACTATAGGACACGGAGAAATTAGCTGGGACTGAGCTGGAAATTCCCACCCTGCCAGCTGGCTCTTAGAGTGCCAGAGGGGGCCGTGCAGGCTGCTGGTGGAGACCTGCTCCTGCTTGGCTATGAACTGTGTGTTAATATGCTGACATGCATGGCGGGGTATGTCTGCTTCTGCAGTAGTAGGTCAGCTATCGTGGGTGAGAGAGACCGACAGCCTTCTGATTGGATGGAAGGCCCACTCTACAAGACAGGACTCAAGCTTAGTCCTGTAAGCCGGAACTAAACCTGTGCCTGGGGAGGTCATAGGCCCCAGTGGGGAAGCTACTTCTATGGGTTTTCTAGATGGGTGTGATGTGCCTGTCAAATTGCCTTCTAAGCGTGTCTATGTATGTCCATAGATCACTGCTCTAAGCTGCCTCAACCCGTAACCACTGGGGAAGCTCCTGAGATCCAGTGACTGTCACTGTGATGTGGTAGCCTGTTTCTTAGCCATTGGTGGACATCCACAGTCATCCCCACCAAGGCCCAGCGATCATTGCCAAAGAGGGGGCTGAAAGAATGTAAGAGCTGGAGAGCAAATGTGCCAAGGGACCAAGGAAGCTTCTGCCTTTGCAGTTGTGTTGTGTGCTCCCCAACACCCCCATATTAACCGTGTGCTGGCTAGGGTTTTTTTTTTTTCTGATTAATTTATTTACTTTACACTCCCCACCCCTGCCTCATTTACCCCTTCTCCATATTCAGTCAGAAAGGGGCTGGCCTCCCTGGGCATCAGTATGCTGGCTAGTTTTCTGTCAACTTGACACAGGCTGGAGGCATTCAAAAACAAATAACCTCATTTGAGGAAATGCCCCTTCAAGTCAGCCGGTAGGCAAGTCTGTGGGGCATTTCCTGATTGATGAGTGATTTGGGTGGACCCAGCCACACTGAGGGCGCTGCCACCCCTGGACCCATGCTCCTGGATCTTGTAAGAAAGCAGGCTGAGCAAGCTGTGGGGAGCAAGCGAGTGAGCAGGGTTTCTCCATGGTCTCTGTATCAGCTCCTGCCTCCATCTGGGTTGGTTCCTGCTTTGAGTTTCTGCCCTGACTTCCTCTGCTAAGGGAATAGAATGTAGAAATGTAAGCTGAAATGAATTCCTTCCTTCCTGAATAGCTTTTGGCCATGGTGTTAGATCATGGCAATAAAAACTAATTAAGACACACAGCTATTCATAATAAAATAACCCTGAGACAGGATGGGCATTGCCTTTGTGGAACAGGTGAGGAAAATTGGCTTGAGGACAGCTGAATGACTCACCCTGGGGTGAATGGTTGTGCTGAGATTTGGGGTGTGGACTTTGTTCTTCCTTCCTCACAGCCCATCAGCCCAGGAAGACTTGCAACTTGCTTGCTCTGCAAACATGCAGACCTTACCCATGTTTGCGTGCGTCACTCATACTCTTTCGACACCAGAAAATGGCTTTTAGCTTTAGAAGCGTTACGAACAACAGAAAAGCTGTGGCCATAGTGCAGAGGGTTCTTATCTGCCCCAACCAAGTTTCTCTGGGTAGTAACATGTGAATGTTAGGGCACTCCGTTTATCAAACAGTGAGCTGGTGCTGTCATGGTAATACTGAAAATGTCCTGTGCTGTTCTCACGTTCCTACCAGGCTTCCATTTGCATTAAATTGCTGTGTCTCCCAGGCTGGGCTCCTCTTGGCTGATACAGTTCTCAGCTGTCTTAGTGTGTTTGGTGCTGCTATAACTGGAAAATCCTTAGGTTACTTCAAATTTTATATAGGTGTTGACCTTTGTAAAAACTGTGTGCAGTGATACATGCCTGTAACCTCAGAGCTTCGGAGGAGAGACAGGCAGATCTCTGGGACTTATTGGTCATCCATCCTAGCTGAATCCACAAACTCAAAACTAAGATGGAGAGCAACAGAGGAAGTCGTCTGTTATCAATCTGAGCTGTACACGTGTGCACACACACGTCTGTATACATGCACACAAACATGTGCATGGAGCACACACAGAGATTGGCTTATTTATAAAGAGGAGAGGTTTATCCTTGTGTAATTTTGGGAGGCCGGGATACCCAGGATCAAGATGCCGCTATCTGATGTGGCCTCACTGCACCCTCACACTGTGGAAGGACAAGCCCGAGCATCTATTCTTGGAAATCCTTTCAAAGAGATCCACACACAAAGGCTCTGTTTTCATAACCAAACAGCTCCCACCACCTACCCTCCAAGCTTTGAGAGCGGTGGCCCGTGTTTCACAGATTGGCTGCCAATGGTTTTGGTGATGCTTACGTGTTTGAGGATGAAGGCTCCCAGAGGGCAAGTGGCTTTCTCATGTGGCCTTGTTGAGGTTATGTGCCACCATGACTTGTGTTTCTGTGCCTGGTGCATCCTGAGGCAGCAAAGACCTGTGCTGTCTCCCAGAGGGTGGAGGATCTGGCAAAATGTCCTGACATTTGTCTGTGTGGAAGACTTCTCTTTCCTATTTACTTTTCTATTCCATCACTCAGTACATACTGCACATCGGGGGGACACATGGGTGTCGATTTTCTCCTTAAGGTTATAATCCAGGAGCACTGGGTTTGCTGTTTCTAAATTCCAGGCATGAGGAATTTCATCATCTGGGTCCCATTGCCCTGGATGTAAGTCCATCACATGACTTTCCTTATTGCTGTCCTTTCTGGTGATTCAAGGTGCTTCAGGGTCACCTGTGTGCTCTCTGTCTCTGCCCCAGAATCATCTGCCTGTAAAGTTGGTTCTGGTTCATTGAGTCAACTTTACCACCTACCACCCGGATCCTGACCTACAGTGACAATTGCTGATCTGTTTGTTCCCATCCCCATGTTAAGAGAAGAAAACTGAACCTCTGAAAGAAGAGGTGGCTTATTCAAGCCATTCCCTGGTAGCCTGAACTACATCCTTGACATCCAGTCCCATGCCCTATGTATAATTGAGTGTCGGCCAATGATTTCACTGTGGTTCAGGTTCAGCTTAGCACCATCCCACCCAGGGCATTTGTCAGCCAATCAGATATGAACTCTCCTGCGTGTGCCCAGGGCAGGGTCAGCAGAGACAGAGGTGCTGGTGTGTTCTGTGCAGAGGCTGCTAATGCAGATATCTGTGCTCTCTAGCCTAAAGAGGCTTTTGTAACGTGGACATGCTGCAAACACACAGACTCTGAGGACAAAGGCAGCAGGACTTGCAGCAGGCTTGCCCACGTGACTGGCCAGGGAGGTGCTTCGGATTCCAGCACATTCTTATGAGCCCACCTCCTTTCCATCAAAGACGGTAAAGTCAAGAGAGAAGTGAATGCAGCCCGCAGAGCCCGCTGACTTCATCCAGTGAACTTCCCATAGCCACCATTGCTGAACTGAGGAGGTAGACTTTCGGGTTCCCAAACCCAAAGCAACTTGGGAATAGAACCGGGCATGAATATTCACCCATACCAAGGACATTTTCCTTTTCAAAATTTTAAACTTTATGTGTATGTGTGTCTTCCTGAAAGTATATCTGTGCACCACGTAATTAAGCGCCTGGCAAGGCCAGGAGAGGGAGTCAGGGCCCCTGGAACTGGAGTTACAGACAGTTGTGAGATGCCATGTGGGGGCTGGGACTTGAACCCAGGTCCTCTGGGAGAGCAGCCAGTGTTCTTAACCGCTGAGCCATCTCTCCAGCCCCTGACATTTCTCTCTGAGAGAGGAAATAATCCAGCTCCCGGAAAACTCTTTACGTTCAGAAGCTAACACAAGACGAGCTTATCTGATATTGATTTTTCAGAGTGTTCCATTTCAAAAGACTTCTGTCTGTTTTATTTTTATTATTTATGTTTATCATCAAGGGTGGGCTATGTGGATGAAGAATTGATGCTTTAAACGTTTTTGAAAGGAACGAGGAAGCAATAATGTCAGAGATCATTTGTTTGTAAATGAAAGACACCCATTTAGGATCAGAACAATAGCAAAAGCTTTTGGGTTCTGTTGCTAGAAAATTCACTGTAGGTTTCGCTTCAGGTAGAGAAGGCTCAGGGTGACTGAGCTCTGCCGCCCTGTTTTTGGCCACAGACTGCCAGTTGTCATCTGAGTTTGCCTTCAGGCAGGCTTTCTCCAGGGGAGTGTCTTTTAGCAGTCCTGCACAGGGAGCAACGTCTGGATCCACACATATTTGTGAGCTGTTGATTGTTGCCTGGGTCATGGACCTAATCCAGATCACTTGCTGGGAAGAGGCCAGGCGAGGCTCATATGTGTGCTGTGAATTACGAAAGACAGAGGCGCTGGTATCTAAAGGAGGAGTTGGCAGGCTATTTCTGATTCATTTTGGCCACCGTTAGGATAGATGCTTTTGGGCAAAGGAATGTAATTTTGACTCTTCCCCTTTCCTTCCATAGCATGCTTAGTATAGATCATTCGATTAAAAACCTACACAAATCAAGAACTATTAGCTCCAGCTTTTAAAGTAGCGTAAGTTTGACTGTTTGAATACTTTGCTTTTTCTTGTGGTTACTTGCCCTCTGCAAATTTCACTGTCTCTTAGTGACAGAAACAAGGTGACAGCCATCTAGGGATGTAACTAAAACCGTGGCTGCATCCTCTCTCTTCCGGCTGGAGCAACACCTACTTGGGGACAACCCATGCAAAATGAGTTCGGTCCACTGACCAATGGGAGCCAGAAGGAGTCCTATGCGGATTCCAGTTAGTCCTAGGCTGGCCAGTACAGTACAGTAGGCGATGGAGGGGCACCTCCTTCTGGTGTTTGCCTGGATGCCCATGCTGTGTTCATTTCTTCCCTCCTGAGTCCTGTGGGAATCAAATTCAACATGAATTAACACCTAGTTCAGAAGAGCCTTTGGGTCTGTTCATGGCCCCTGAGTGCCTGTTATTTCTATATTTCCTGGCTAATATATATATAAATCTGCCCTCACTCTTGCTGTGTTTGCTTTTGTTTGGTTCAATTTCTCTGGCCTGGTTTATAACATAACATCTTTTTGTGTGTCCCCCCTCCCACTTTTTTTTTTTATCTTCAAAAATCATTGTGTCTGGGCTGTGGTCAAGATTCACAAAAACCCCTTTGGTTAAATTTCTCATTCATTTGTACAGCACCCATGCTTTTGTATTTTGAGAATATTTTTAGAAACCTAATGAAGCGGAAGGATTTGTGTTTCACTCCCCTCCGTTCCCTCTGCTCAGACACCTGCGTTTGCCAATAATTACCACTCCCGTGGTTCACATTCCTGCTTCCCAGTCTGTTGTGCAGTGTTTTAAAACAGTGTTGGGGGAAAGCTGGGTGCGGGGGCACATATCTGCTCTGGGAAAAACAGTTGATTTTTTTTCTTCTCACAGTAGTTCAGCAGAAGATGCCTCTAAGAGTAAAAGCTATTTGAGTACCATTTTAAGGACGGTGTTTTCTTTTCATTTTTTTCTGTCACCCTTGCCTTTATAGCCCACCTCCTTTGGTCATCTTGCTCCTTAATAAAAAGAATGCTATTTGTGACTCCCGCTTTTTTTTTTTTCAGAAGTAGAAAATGGTCTTGTGTGACATCTCTTGACAGTAGGCTCTGGAAGGGTCAAAGCAGTGTGAGCCAATTGGGTTTTGCAAGTGGGTGACAATCTCCACGGTGTTTAAAAAACATTTATTCATGAAAGGCATTTCGAAGAGAAGATATTCTCTTGTCTAGAGGGCTATCCCATTTCCCTTTATTTTTAGGTAAAGTTTTCATTGAACTGTAATAATCCATGCAGAAAAGTATAAAAAACTTAATGTAGGACTGACTGAACCTTCCCAAACTGGTGGCATCTCTGGGACCAGCATCCAGACTGAGAAACAGAAGATCATCCACGCTGCAGAAGCCCCACTCCTGTCCCACAGAGCTATGGTGCCATCGGACCAGCTTTGCTTGCTCTTGTAACAGGGATGGAAACTGGATCCATTGCAGGCTATTCTGGTCTGGAAGACTCACTTCTGTCTCCGTGTGTCCTTGTCTTGATGCTGTTAGAATTGTCTGATTATGTGAAAATGTGTTTCATTCTACCACTGATAAATGTAGGGTGTCTCCCCCCGCCCCCCCCGGAGTGGGGGCGTGGCTAGTTAGCATTGCTGCAAGTGTTCCTGCACATTGCTTTGGTGACTCCACAAGTGCATACCTAGAAATAGTTGTTAGCCTCAGGTTCACCTATGTTCCTCTAAACAGGGTTCACAAGTGGTTGTGCTGGCGACATTTCCTCCA
Organism: Microtus ochrogaster; assembly: GCF_000317375.1. NCBI lineage: Eukaryota > Metazoa > Chordata > Mammalia > Rodentia > Cricetidae > Microtus > Microtus ochrogaster. Next base: position 7,970,762 of record NW_004949109.1, read on the forward strand.
GTAGCACCTGAGTGTTTCCGTGGCCCGGCGTCCGTGGTTGTTACTGTCCGTCTCTTTTCTTTTCAGCCAATCGAGTCACTGTTTCACAGTACCTTGTGATTTTTGCATTCTCCAACCTTGCTTTAGATATTGGTGGTCCTTTTGAGAGTTATTGGGCCTGAATACAGTGGTTAAAGAAATATTTTAATCTCAGCTATGCTTTTCAGTCGTTTAAATCCCAGCCAGCCCGACGACAACAAACTCAGAGGTGAGATTTGCCAGTGTCTATGGCGTTGTGGTTTGTACTTCTAGGCTCACGAGTCTGTAGATCTGTATCCTAGTTTTCTCATCAGTAGGTTTGTAATGTTGTTTGGGGTGTGTAAGAGCACGTATACAGAGGGATGGAGAGATGGCTCGGGAATTAAGAGCGTTTACCATTCTTCCAGAGGACCTGAGACTGGTCTCAGCACCCTTGTCAGGTGGATCACAAATGCCTGTTACCTCCACCTCCAGGGATCTGATATCTTTTGGCTTCCTCATGTTCCATGTGACAAACAACTTTAAAAATGAACATATATACAATTATCAATGCATTCTTTCTACAAACCTGCCATCCCGCACAGGAGTAAGAATGCTGGACATGGTGGAGGATGCAGAGGTGAAGGAGACAGCCTGATCCCAGGAGGCTCAGGGGCGTGTGTGAGGCTGTAAGGAGGCTCGGGTGGGTGTGGGATAATGCTGGAATGAGGTTCAGGAGATGTGCCCTCGGATCCTGAGGAAGGGAGGATGCAGGAGCATCTCCTAAGTACTCAGGAGATGTGCCCTCGGCACCCTAGGAAGGGAGGATGCAGGAGCATCTCTTAAGCACTCAGGAGATGTGCCCTCAGCTCCTGAGAAAGGGAGGATGCAGGAGCATCTCGTAAGCACTGGCATGCCTTTGCATCTGATTGATTACAAAACTGTATAGTTTTGTAAGTGGAAGGTGGAAGGGAGGAGTTTCCCTGAAGTCTCACCCACTCAGGGGTAGCAACTGCAGGGTGACTATTGTGTGTAGGGGTGTCTAGAGGAAGAAAATGGCAGGGCATGGATTGATTTTTTTTCATGTGTATATGTGTGTTTGTGTGTATGTTTGTATGTTTGTGGGTGTGTGTATGTGTGTCTGTGTGTGTATGTTTGTATGTTTGTGAGTGTGTGTGAGTATATGTTTGTGGGTGTGTATATGTGTGTCTGAGTATGTTTGTGAGTGTGTGTGAGTGTTTGTGTGTATGTGCGTGTGTTTCTGAGTGTGTGTGTGTGTGTGTGTGTGTAGACCAGAGATTGATATGGCTGTCTTCCTCCACCACTTTCTCCCCCCTTCTATACTGAGGCAGGTCTTTTGCTTGAACCCAGAGCCTACTGACTTGTCAAGTCTAACTTCCCAGTGTGTCCTGGCAGCCTCCTGTCCTGACCTCTGGGGTTGCAAGCTGACCACCATGCTTGTCTGGCATTTGTGGGTGCTGAGACTCTGACCGCAGGTGCTCACACTTGCGTGGCAAGCTCTTTGCTCACTGAGCCATCTCAGTAACCTCTGTTTAAATTTCTTTTCATTTTTAAGATTATAATATAATTATACCACTTCTCCCCTCCTCTCCCTTCCTCCAAGTCCTCCCATATCTCCTCCTTACTCTTTCTCAAGTTCTTGGACTCTCTTTTCATCAGTTGTTGCTACATACATAAATACAACTTGCTCAGTCTGTATAGTAAAAAAAATAAAATCAAAAATCTCATTATACAAAACAATCATGATACACGAATACAACTTTTCGCTCTCCCTATGGCTGAGAGTTGGCCTCTGTGTTGACAGACAGTGGGTAAGTGTGTGCAGCAGCAGCCTGCTCTGGCCTGGCAGTGGGTCGTGTGCTTCAGGCCTCAAGGAAATCTGAAATCTTTTGCCAAGTTGAAGATGCGCAGCCTGCTGACTCAGCAGTTCCGCTTGTGCAAATGCACCTCACACCTGTGCTCGGTGTGAGCCAAGGCTGTGAGAGCAGAGACGGGAGATAGCCGAAAGTGGGTGAACAGGGAAGTAGTGGTCTGTTCCTGTGATGGCCTCCCATACAGCTCACTATCGCTTGAGACGGTTTCCTGTCTCATGCCTATCTTTACGGTTCAATCCCAAGAATGTGGGGAACAGTGCATTGCGGGGCGGCATTTACTTAAAAGCTGGGGGAGATGTAATTTTTTCATCTGAAAGAAAACAGAGATGGCATTGGTTATATTGATCTTTTCCTGAGAGGAGGAGGTGGCTGGAGGGCAGGGTCTGGGTGGGGTGTTGTCTTTTTTACAGCTGTAGGGTTTTGAACTGCGTGAGTGAAATCCTAGACTTCTCCACAAAGAAGGGATGGCATTGCTGCAGGTTTGGAATGATAGTCCAACAGCGAAACTGCTAGTGTTTACAGCGTTCACCGGTGTGCGTTCTGTCTCAATAACCAGACGAAGCAACATTTTTTTTTCTGCTTTTCAGAGAAGTCAGCTCAGATACAATTTTTTAAAACAATTTGCATGAAATCATTCAGTGGCTGATATTATAATTGAGAGTATTAAGTGGACAGTTCAAGAGGTGACTTCGTTTAACGTGTGCATATTAAAAGATCAAAGACAAAACTCTCAAGCACTTTTTAGGTCAAATGAACTCATAACAAATAACAGTAGCGATCGGAGGTTTGTCACGGATTTTCTCAGATCGAGGTCCACTCACTGCCACTGCCCACTCTCAGCTCTTCAGCCTACATCAGGGCTTGGTTTCCCACTTACTACCACTGAGTGGTGATTTTCTTTTGCTTACTGCAGTGTGGATGGGAGCCGAGAGTCTGCTTAGAACTCTAAGCTTTACTGATGGGGAAAGGGGACAACTGGGTTTCTTTATCAGACCTTAGAGGGTGGCCATTTGGTTTTCCTTTTTCCTCTTCAGGTCTGCCTTGTCTCAGCAAAGACCAAGAGATTAACGCAACACTGATCCCCCCTCCTCCATCTTTCGGAAGCAGCTCAGGTAGAGTCACTGGAACTTTCTAGAATGCTTTAATGGCAGTTCTACTGACTTGATATTTGACCTTGACAGCACTGGCAAAGCAGAGAGAATGTAATTAATCTCAGTTATACTAATGAACAACCATAATTGTGGGAGTGGAGAGGTGCAGCTTACCGCTTTTCCTGGTGCAACAGGTCATGGACCAGGAACTGGAAATGCAGTTCAAGAAGGGAAACAGACGACCACCATGAGGAGAGAGTGATGCTTGAAGGCCAGGAAAACTAAGAGGAGAGAAGTTAGATTTTTCCTTAGAAAGAAACAAAGTAGTGTATCTTCACTGAAGAGTGCATTTTATTCCTGTCGGGAAACTCTGTAAGTAGATTGCAGACAGATGCGAGGATCCCAAAGTGCAAGGATAGTCCAGATTTCAGGGACAGGCAGAGGATCTGAAAGTTTTAGGTCAAACTGTGAGCCTTGCTTTATAAATGGTCGGCTCGCCTTCAGAGGGAGCTTGTGTGTCGGTGCCTTCCTGCGGGATTGTGGTTGCAAGACCTGGGCTAGCAGGTGTTGTGCTTTTGTCCTTCAGTGTTCATGGGCACATCAGACGAGCAGGTGGGGAATGAAGCCAGGGTGGGGAAAACCGATGGATTGTATCTTAAAACTTAGCTGTATTCTAGTCTGACTGGTTTGATGGTTTAGGGAGCAAAACAATTCTGTCTGCTGTCTGTTGCTCAGATGTTGCTCCATCTGGAAAGAACAGAAAAGGATTGGTTAGCTGTGGGTGTGGCAGGGCCAGTGGTCTGCCTGGCTCAACAGTGCCTCTTTTCCAGAGAGGTTTTACTGAAGCCTTGAGACCCAGTGTGTGACACCACAAAGTAGGTTCCTGTGTGACAGTGGGAGCGCCCCCCCCCTCCCCCGCCAGCTTCACATCCAGATGCTGACTGCGGTTCTCTCTTACCCTGGGAGGACCAGAAAGTGCTTATCGTGGAGGCTGTTCCTGGTCTTGGTAGAAATGAACATATCTGGAATGTGAAGTGGGCATTTCACTCTGACAGTTAGCAGATGGCGAAGCCAGTGGGTAAGCCGGAGGCTGTTGGGAAACTGCCTGATGTCATCGATACAGGTGCAGGATTTCTTAGTAGGCTCAGAAACTGGCGGGAGCGGAGCTGCTCAGCAGTGGACACGCTAAGTGAGCTGTGGTTGTATGTTTAAAGAACATCCATTCTGTAAACATTCATTGTGTGCCTATGACAGTGCTCTGCCCCTTGTAGATCCTAGGAATGTAACAGGGGTGTGTGACCTTCACATTATAAATGAATAGGTATGGGTGTCAGGTCTAATAAATGCTATGGAGGACATTAGAGAAGAGATGACAAACTTGGGGGTGTGTATAGGGGACCAAGGGTTGATATTCAGTTTTAATTAGGAGGATCAAAGGAGCCGTTTCCACGGAGATCTGAAGAGACCAATCACAAGTCTCAGAAATGTCTGATTATTTGGTAGAGGTAATAAAACACACAAAGGCCCCAAGGCCACTCCGAAGGCCTGTGCTCCAGTCCAAAGCCAAGGAGAGTGACCAGAACAGAAGGTCTGTAAGGGCAGAAACTTCTGTCTCATTGACGAACACAGTATCCGCAACATGACATCCCAGGGCTTAGTATATTTTTATTGATGAAATACACAAATCCCAAAATGTCACAGGAATAGGAAAACCCATTCTCATCATGGGACAATTCTAGTTTTTTTTTTTCCCTTGTTGGTGGTGATCATCATCTGGGAAATTTTCTACTGGCTTTAAGAATACAAAAATAAATATAAATAAGAGTTATAGCAGTGCTTTAATTAAAAATAACGTGTTGGAAGTCACCTTTATGCCAGGCATTGTTAAATGTCGGCAGTGTATACACAGTCCACAACACCCCTGTTCCACTAGGTGTTCTGTGTAGAAGACACACTGTAGAACTTTAGATCACATTTATTTCTTCACCTACTGTGTGGCCACACCCTCCTGTCTCTCTTCAGATCCAGCCCTTAGCACTACAGCTGGGAGGTGCGGTGAGGCCCAGTTACCAGAGTTCTTGCCTAAGACCCTTCAAAGTGTCTTTTGCCCTTATAAGTCTTATTTTAAAAATTAATTTATTAATTTAGAGATAGTGTCTCACTGTGCAGCTCTACTAACTTGGAACTCTCTAAGGCAAGGCTGACCCTCAACTCACACGGAGCCACATGCCTCAGCCTCTGCAGTGCTGGAATCAAGTGTTGGCCTACCATCCCCGACTCTACCTCTGGAACTTTTAGAAACATGCTTCGGTCATTATGTTCCTGCCAAAATCTTTCAGTTTTGAGATGCAGAATGATTTTTTTTAAGTATGCATGGGTGTTTGCCTACATGTATGTCTGTATATCATATGTGTGCGTGGTGCCTACAAAGTCAGAAGAAGGTGCCAGATCCCTCAGAACTGTAGTTACAGGTGGTTATGAGCTGACTTGTAAGTTCTGGAAATCAGAACCGTGCCCCATCCCCCTGCCTCTTTTCCAGGGCCTTCTTGTGTTACAACATGGCAGAGAACTTTACCTAGCAAGTCAGGGCATGCGTAGTAGTCTGTTTCCTTTTCATATGTGGTCATTAATAATTCTTTCCACCTCCTCAAATCCATTACCTTTCTGTAGTCTTCCTGCACAGAGCAGTGCCGTGAATTTCTAGATTGTTCCCAGCACATTTAAACTGTAGCTGATCTCGCCTTTGGTTCTCTGTACTGTGCTATTGGGTGGACTTTATTATTATTATTTCTCTGTATTGGTGAGAGGCAGGACGGGGCGGTGTGTAGGAATCACTATCCCTATATCCGTTCCTGTATCAGTTGTTTTTCTGCTGCTGTGATAAGATGCCATGACCGAGGAAGCTGGGCTGGTGGTTCCCTAGAAAAGAGTTTCCGCCATGGCCAGGAAGCATGGCAGCAGGTGGCAGGTTCGGGGCAGTAGCGGGAGCTGAGGGTGCACATCTTTTACTATGAACATGAAGCAGAGAGCACACCGGAAGTAGGGCAAGGCTCTGTGCTTTCAAATCCTTTCTCCCAGGATGTGTTCTGCACCCCCTAGACTCCTCCAAATAGCGCCACCAGCCCGAGACCAAGTGTACCAATATCCGAGCCTTTTGGGGATATCCAAACCCCCACAGTTCTTTCTCATGGCTGTGGCAAAACACATTACAGAAGTAGCGTAAGGGCAGGGTTTGTTTGGGGGCTCAGAGGAATTCACGGAGAAGGCGGCACGGTGCTGGGAGTATGCACAGGGGCTTGTTCACAGTTTATCCAACCAGGAATCAGAGAGCTCTAGCCTGGAATCAGAGGCAGGCATAGCCTTCAAAGTCCTCTTCCCCAGACCCCTAGAGGCTGCAATACCACATCCCAGAGGATGCCTGACTTCCTAAAATAGTGCCACCAAGCTGGAGACCAACTGCTCAAACTCTGCCCAGTGGGGGCACATTTCACGTTCAAACCATAGCACACCCTCTAGTTTCTTTGTGGTTTTGTGTCTTTGTCTTCCTTGTTGAACTATGTGAGGACCTGGCCAGAAGTACTGAGTTCACAGAATTGGAGTGGAGAGAGACTACCCACCTGTCTAACAAATTGTTTCGCAGCTGATTTACCCAGGCTAAGTGTGTCTCTAGTGTGGGCTTATGCGCATTCCAGGCATGTAAATGGTTCTCAGCTTATGAGTCTATGTCTCCTTCATTACCCAGATTGTTTAGAGCTATTTTGGTTTGATGACTTACCTTGGGACTCGATGTCCTTATGGAGGAAGGATAAAAAGGTAACTGTCTCTTAATGAAGATAATAACTTCCTGTCTAAAGATTCTTTACCTTGAGTAATAATAATAATATGATAAACCCGGTTGTTCAGCAGAGCAGTATGTGGATTCCTGGGGCTCAGGAATGTGCTTCACCTGCGTCATTGTGTATTTGTGCATTGTTGTTAATTTGTTTCCCATGAAACCTGTGGTTTGGGATGAAGCAGAGTGGAATAAACACTGAAACCGGAAGACAGGCGCTCTGTGAAGGGCAACTTCATGCATCTGAGCCTTCCTATCCCTGCACCCCTCTCTGAGTGTGGTCAGCAGCCGAGGGAGCACCCGGACAGTTTTTCTTTCTTGGCTCTCACACTGATTAGCATGAAGATCATTTTCTTCATGAGCTTTTTGTCTCCAACCTGGATACCTGCCGTGGTCTAGGTTGCGTCATGGGATTTTCAAAGGTGTGTCAGGTAGCCCTGGCCGTGTTTTACATGATGTCTTATGGCTCTGGTCTAAAGTGACTTGGTGTTTTCTTTCCTTCATCCATTCCATCCATCTCTGCATTTGCTCATTTAGCATTTATTATTTGTAATGTATTAGGACCGGAAGTAGGCAGTGGGATCAATCCCAGCATGCTTCCACAAAATATATTCCGTGACTCTGATGCAAGCTTGCTGTTTCCTAATGTGCTTAATTCTGTTTTAGTCCTGTCTGAGAACCCATTTGGTTTTCATACTGAGAGACATAGCAAGCACTTGCTAGCAAATATCTATTTAAGAGGAATATTAAGAGCTTGGCCATCGTTCAGCAGACACTCAGTACTTTAATAGGAGACATTTAAACTCAACTTCTGAGCAGCCTTTCCTGCAGAGATGGAAAGAAGAACCTGCTGGCATCGTTTTCCTGTAAAGAAGCAGGGGGAGGAGTCATTTGGTTTGGAAGGATAGGTGCTAGCTCCCCAGCAGAGCTGGCAAGGACTGGATCTCAGGAATGCAGTCCCAGATGGTCGCCCGAGCAATTGGAGGCCTGAAGGGAAAGTGCTCCAGGGGTATGGTGTCTAGAAAGGCCAGAGTCATTTGTGTGAGTGGCGGAAAGGGGTGGGAGGTTGCCGTGTTCTTGTTTACAGCTTCATCAAATGACCGTGTGTTGTCAGGGCCCGGGAATCCTGGTGTGAGCTGGCTTTATTCTTCCTCGTGTAGTTGCAATGCCCAGACTGGAGAACATTGTAGGATTGGTCCATGGTTTGCATTGAACTGGGGGAATAATTGGAGCACTTAATGTTCCGAGGTGTAAGAACAACATTCATCCAGTTTCACATTATTTTTTTTCCCAAGATGCTAAGTATAATTAGTTTAGACATGAAAACTTAGGTTCTGCTGTCTGATGTTGCTGGTGTACTGTACCAAATATCCCAACACTTGAGAACAGCTGTTATGGTTAGTGGTTATATGACACTGGCTAAATCTCAAGCCTCATGAACTTCAACTTCCCCATCCTTAAAGCCAAAGGTTGGACTCCTTAGGTTTTGCTAAACTTCTTCTCTTTTCTTTTCTTTTTTTTTAAAGGATTTATTTATTATGTATACAGTATTCTGACTGCATGAATGCCTTCAGGCCAGAAGAGGGCACCCAATCTCATTACAGATGGTTGTGAGGCACCATGTGATTGCTGGGAATTGAACTCAGGACCTCTGGAAGAGCAGCCAGTGCTCTTAGCCTCTGAGCCATCTCTCCAGCCCTTCTTTTCTTCTCTTCTCTTCTCTTCTCTTCTCTTCTCTTCTCTTCTCTTCTCTTCTCTTCTCTTCTCTTCTCTTCTCTTCTCTTCTCTTCTCTTTTCCCCTCCTCTCCTTCCCTCCCCTCCCCCTCCTTTTCTCTTCTCTTTTTTTCATTTCCAAACAGAGTGGCAGCCCAGAATCCAGGAGAGCTTCTTAGAGATGGTCAGCACTTACCTCAAGGAGGCCGCTTGGAAATACCTGGCCAGGCATTTGCTGAACTTCTTAGCTCACCCATTGCTAGCCTTGCTGAATAGAACTGCATGTGTCGGTCTAGTGTCTGAGGGGCTCAGGTATCTCTCCAAGACTTTAGTCCTGTTGGAGCTTCTAGTTCAAAGTCTGAATAAGTAGCCCAGAGAAGGGCTCTCCACGTTATCTCCTGTCCTTCTTTCCATCATTTTGTGATAACATCCTGAAGAAGTGTCACCGTCTGGGCTCTCAAAGCGCCCTCCATTCTTACTTGTGTCTGAATAAAAGGAGTCCTGTGCTTAGAACAAAACGACAATGTTTGAGATCTCTGGCAGTGTTCGCTCACTGGAGCTGAGTGTCCTGTGGGCACCCCACCTGGTCCCAGCGAGTCCACAGCAGGCCTGTAACTAAAGGGTTCAGCCCTGTTTCTTTTTGTTTGTTTAGACCAAAACTAATGGGAAGATTCTCTTGCAAGCTCTGATGGTTATTCACACAGTCATCTTCCTGTGGTGTGGTGCTTTTTTTTTTATTTTAAATCAGTTTTTACCTGGAGGAAAAGTAAAGTATATTTTCTCTCTGAGCTTAAAACTGGCTTTTGTATACCAAATTTCCCAGCTTTTGTGATGTTTTTGTATTTTATATCACACTTATAGAAACGAGCTTACATGCATGTATTTAACATTAATGACATTAGTGTGATTTTGATTCGCCTTTACTGTCCATGCCCACAGGTTAACCAGAAGGGATACATGAAGTTCTATAGAAATTCTTTATTCATTATTAAAATATGTATTTTTGCTTTTTACTAGAATGAGCGGTTGCCTTTTGCTTGTTCAGAAGCCAGAGAAGAAAACAACCTGAGGTGAATTTATGCTCGGCCCCCGGAAGGATGTCCACATAGATTTTGACTTCTTCTCTTAGTCACAGGTGTCTTCATCTCTGTCTTCTCCACATCCTTTCTCCTGGGGCCATGAGCACTGGAAATAGATAATAAAATCTTTTAATTGGGGTACCATAGGGAGAAACTGTTGATTTGAATATTAAATGAGCAGTTGGTAGCTATGGGGCATGCACATCCAACTTCACTAATGAAGTACTACAAAGGCTGGAGCTGTCACTCAGGTGCAAGCACACACCTACTCTGTTGCCAAGCCCTGGGTTCACTCACCCTAAAAACAGAAATGTAAGGCTTAGCTTTGTATAGTGTGAAGCTCAGGCGTGCTTTGCAAGTCAGGCTCCTGTGATTTTGTGGCTTGATTTTAGCTTTCACATTGACTTCAGGTTGTGTTTTGGTGACTTGAGCTCCAGACTTCATGACTTTGTAAAGACGGCAGAGCAGACCTGCCCTTCTTTGCCCCTCTCTTTCCTGGTGTCCCTGTCACTGTCAGCCAGGGAATTTAATGTGCTTTCTTACTGAACTCACTTGTTTCTGATTTTGCCTTTTTGGGAGCTTTGGTGAGTTTCATTTTTTTTTTCTGTCTGTCTTTGATTTCAGTTGCTATAAGGCCTATAGATGCAAGCATTTTTGACTCTATAGAAACCATCTTTTACCGCCCCCCCCATGTCTGTGTGTGTGTGTGCTATGTGCACATGTGTTTTAAGGTGTTCGTTTTTTCCTGGTAAAGAAACAAGACGTGACAAAGTTGTTATCCATTTCCTTAGGAACTCTTATGCTGGCTCTCTATATTGTTACAGAGTAAATGAAATTTTTTTTGGCCTGGCATAGAAAGCTAATAATTTATCTTAGAATTTCTGTGGAAAATAGTTCTCAAATTCCAAGCAGTTGATTTGCAAGCATGCCTTTGACTCATACGGCGCTATTTGTTAAATAGTCGGCTAAGGCTGAGGCTTTGCTTTGGTTCCCTCAAGTTTGCCCTAGTTTGGTTTCATGAAAACAGAAGCAAGGACTTGAGTGGTTTGTTTATTTTTTATTTTTTAAATGACCCCAGGGAGGCGGGAGGAAGGAACAGGGACAGAGAGCTGTTGACTGCAGAGTGTGTTGTGGAGGTTGATGCTGTAGACAATCAGATTCTGTCCCTGGCTTTCTCTCTCTGCTCCATGGAAGCTGGAAGTTTTACAGTCACACCATAGCCTGCAGTCGGGCTGTGCTCTTGATGGCTTGTGTTTCCACACTTCTGGGCTGGGCTTGTTTTCTAGCTAAGTTGGTGACTCTTTCCCAGAGAAGAAAAAAAGAGACCCCGGGCTGCCTGTGGCAAGAGCTTCCAGCTGTGGCCTTTCTACTTGGCTTCCCTCCCGATGGCTGTGGTTGAAATCAGCTGGGCTGATGGAACAAGACAAGAGCCATGCTGGGTATCCACTCTAACTGCCCCCACCAGGGTGATTGTGTGAGTACAACCAGCCATTTCCCTGAACCAAAACTGTATTTGTTAGAAGACCACCACTTATGTACCGCTAAGAGAGGAAATATACAAAATATACAGCCTCAGATGAGAGATATGCTGATTAGTAAGCATATTACTAACGGTGGCCATTAATGGTGTGAGCAGTCTGTATCAGAAATACTGGAATGTGGGAAAAGTAGATTCAGGAACTGATGAGACATGCCGCAGGGTAGGTGACAGGACACCATGCTGTGTGCCCGTATGTCGTCTCGTGGAAAGATATTGGAAATGAATTAAGTAGAAAGCCTGATTGCTCTAATGTGAAGAAACATTGGTAAGTTCTAGGTGGACTCACAACCATATCGCAGGCGTTACCTCTCCACAGCATGGTGGGTTAGCTAACACTGTTTACAGGTGACAATGTCCATGGTACCATGAGGCTGAGAAAGAAGTCGAGAAGTAGAGGTTGGGAAAAATCATGGTTTATCTAGCCTTTTAGTGAATCACTGACAATATAGGTGGGTCAGATCTAAACCTGGGGGCTGCTGTTCAGATCTCTGTGTTTCTGTGGACCCGAGCAGAACACAGGTCATTAGAACAGCTGGCTTTCTTCAGTGAGTCACACACAGCCATACACTCAGTGTACACAGAAAATATTTTTCCTGGGCAGTCTCCTTCATCTTCCCTCTCAATTACAATGCTTCTAGCATATTCCTGCATCCTTGATGACTGAGGAGGTGGTCCTTGGTGAGAGCATCTCAACATTAGAGCAGGTAGACTCGTCCTCAGTGCAGATAGAGAATCAAGATCCTTGATGACTAAGGAGGTGGTCCTCAGTGAGAGCACCTCAACATTAGAGCAGGTAGACACATCCTCAGTGCAGATAGAGAATCAAGATCCTTGATGACTAAGGAGGTGGTCCTCGGTGAGAGCATCTCAGCATTAGAGCAGGTAGACACATCCTCAGTGCAGATAGAGAATCAAGATCCTGGGAAGTTATCTGTACAGAGATGAAGATGTCCCATCCCATAGAACAGCTAATGAATAGTCCCTTGGGGTCGGAAGAGGGGGTCATAAGTAGCATGGAGTGCTCCAAGCCTCCCTTACTGCAAAGACCATGACTTCAATGGCCGACATCATTTTGTCTCTGAAAAGCTCAGTGACTCAGTTGTGGTCTTTTTATTAGTGATAAAGAAAGTCTGGGGCATTCATGCCTACCCATAAGCCTCAGCCCTGCCTTCTGAAGTAGAGTAAGTCAGACGTCTTCTCTGTGGGTGTACATCAGCAGTCAGTTCCTCCCAAGTAGAGGAAGTCAGCATCTTCTGCTCAGCGATACTTCAAATAACTGGAAATAGCAACTTTTCTCTTTCTTCTCTTAAGCCCCTTTTAGGAGGTGGGGAGAGTGTTTCAAGACAGCTTTTCATTATATAGCCCTGGGCTATCCTGGAACTCAGTCTATAGATCAGGCTGGCCTCGAACTCACAAAGATCCACCTGCCTCTGCCTCCCAAGTGCTGGGATTAAAGGCATGTACTATACCTGGCAAGACTTTTGTTAGGTCAACGTTCCCAGACAGAAAGCCAAGAGAAAGTTGGGTGTGTCTCCCCTTAGCACTCAGGGAAGCTATGACTTTAACCCATCCTGCCGGCAGCTTCAGCTCAAGTTTCTCTAAGGGTCTGTGAGTTTGCTGTGTGCTATTTGGAGCTTGTTTTTGTTTCCAGTAAAATATTTACAACCAAGCACTGGATTTTACAAGACAACTATTCTTAGTGTTTACTGTCTGATATAACCTCCTACATCTTGGAACACACTGATGTTGGAAGATATGCCTACTGTGATATCATCAGCACCCATCCCAGAATCTGGCACAAGAGAACAGGAAGTGAATCTGTATACATTCATGTTCATAATACATATTTATACATTTATTGCGCATATATACATGTATATATGCATATAAACATATACATATAACAGATACACACATGCATAGGCATATACTCATACATACCACACACACATATACACATATACATGTGCACACATATATCTATATATACATATATGCATATACACATACATATTTATACTCATATACATATGTACATATATATTACTTCTGTTCAGGTGGTCGTGAGCTGCCTCGTGGGTGTGGTGAACTGAACTTGGGCTCCCTGCAAGAGCAGCAAGTGCTCTTAACCTCTGAGGCATCTCTCTACCCCCCATATATATTTAATGTTAATTTTTCCGGCAGTGTTCTGCTATCCTCTGAGAAACAGTGATTCCTAGATACTTTTAATAGTATTTGCCCTCTCTCTTCCATGGCTAGGTAGGGAAGTGATGCCATTAAATGTTTGCTGCTCCAGTGGCAGTGTGAACCTGGGGGAGCGGGGCCTAAAAATGAGGCAGGATAAAGTCCTCATGCAATGGCCAACTTTATTCAGAGCATCAGACAATCTGTACTCTGAGGGTTAAGAAGAGTCACCTGAGTAAGTGTTCAGTCACAAGGACAAGTCATGCGTGGCAAAACCATGTTTTCCCACGGAGACATATGAATAACAGCAGCCGAAGTAAGCTCACTCCTCTCTGCTGCACCTGGGAGGAGCATGGACACATATTCTAAGAACAAAGCCATGGTTTTGAAGAAACTGAGGTCACAAGACTCTTGTCTTGTTTTCTTGGAGTTTTCCCACAAATGCTCGGAATTCTCACAGGACTCCATTCTTGCACTGTGTTCTGAGAGAGAGTAAACAGCATGCTCAGGTATGACTCTGAGAGCCATCTCGCAGGAGCCACTGTGGAAAGGAACCCACCCCCAGGAAAGTGACCTCCCAGGGGAGTGTCCTAGGAGCTGGGGGTAGGGGGCAAGGGAGTCCATTGGGAAGGCAGCCCCAAGGTCTGTGAGCTTCAGTGTAGTATGACTCCACAGGTCTGGGGCCTGGATCCTTCTGGGGACCTTGGGATCCCCCTGGAATTCACCGTTCAGAATTCCACAGTGGCCTCTTTCTCTGTTTTATTTTTGGGAGGAGGATAGTGCATAGTAACAGCTCACATGCTTCAGTTTTGCTTTTATTTTCTAAATTCCATTTTGTAGAATTACAGACACTTAGTAAGGGAGCCTGGATGTGTTGCCTCTCCCCCAACAGCTTGCCCATCACAGGCTTGGGCAGTCTTCAAGCTTGTGTCTGGAGAGCCCCAAGTCTTGCTAGGACTCAGTGGTCTGGCCTCCTGTGGGGTAGGAGTGTCCCCTCTGCTGTAGTGATTTAAAGACGACAGGATCAAGGATATGAGCATAGAACTGTCCTTTTCACTTAGTACAAACCGAAGAGCCCATTTTGGAGGACGGTTGCTTAATGTTACACAAAAGAGAAGGAAGGCAGTTTGGATCTTCACAGAACTTAGGAATCCATTCCTTTCTCTCTTGTCTCTCACACCTCCCACTGGCTGCTAACCCTTGAACCCACAGCAGGTGTGAGCACCCAGGTGCTGAGCAGAGGAGGGGCCCTACGTAATCCTAAAAACTCCCTAGAACACGGGCAGCCTGCACAGTTGGTTGAAGGCTTTTTTTGCTTAAGAGTCCGAATTCCAACAACTGTTATCCGATTCTTTTGTTAAAAAACCAATTAGTTGGGCTCCTTAAAAATCAATAGAAAAAGAAAGGAAATCAATTAGTTAAGCTTAGCTTGTTTAATTAAAGATGACATTTGCACCGAACAAAATAACCTATTTCCCTCATAAGGACTCACAGCTACATTAAGTTTTCATGCAACTGCATGCTTATATTAAAACTAATAGACGCAAGCCAGGCGGTGGTGGCACATACCTTTAATCCCAGCCCTCGGGAGGCAGGGGCAGGCAGATGTCTGTGAGTTCGAGGCCAGTCTGGCTTACAAGAGCTAGTTCCAGGACAGGCTCCAAAGCTACAGAGAAACCCTGTCTTGGAAAAAAACAAACCAAAAAACCTAATAGATGTTTACCTCTTCACATACTCTGTTGGTATTTTATTTTATTGTTTAAATAGGGATGCAGGCCAATAGAAAAACATGTGGTAAACATGTTTAGGCTCTAGGATCAATCCCCAGCTCCAAAAACAATAATACAAAACAAGACAGGAACATAAGCCCAGAAGCCCCTCCCAGGAACAGGCAGAGTCTGTCTACACTCCAGTTGACTCCAAGTTGGCACAGAGAGCGTGGCAAGTGGGGCTGTATGTGACTGTGGATTCTGCTGAGCGCTCCGGGGATGTTGAGTGTCCTACAGAAGTACAGCTTCACTGATATTCCCTTGTAGGAGGAGCCACATGAAGGCGCCTTAGCCCACAGCCAGGCTGAGGCCTCAGTTCACACCACCAAGTGGCAGGTCGAGGAGAGCTCTCTCAGATGCCCACTCACTTGGGCCTGCAGAAGCCTCCAGCATACCTGGTACCCGATTGTAGTCACACGGGAAACCCTGACCCAGTGCTGCCCAGCCCAGTTATTTCTGAATTCTTGACCCTCACATTATAAACAAAGTAAATGGTTGTTTCAAGCTTATAAGTACCTTATCTTATAAGGTTCTTTGTTACTTAGTAACTGGAAGACATATGCTAAGAAACAAAAGTGTTTAAAATAAATGGTGTTGTGCCTCACTCCAAGACCTGTTCTGTGCCTCCCCCCGTTTCTGAATAGTCTGAATAGTCTAGACATTCTTTTATCAATGACCATTTTATTTTCCCTTTTCAGTACTCGGGCTAGAATCCAGGTCTCCTGGGCACTAGACAAGTGCTTGTCACTCGTCTTTAGTCCAGTACCAAGCAGTCTACCGTGTGGTTAACAGAATTACCATTTCTAAGGATAAGGTGACTTGCAGAGAGACTCTAGATGCTCTGTGTATCCTGCCTGAACTTCAGGTTTGCTCTCTCC
>NW_004949109.1:7986924-7992969 GCF_000317375.1 Microtus ochrogaster
ACCCTGCAGCATGTTAAACCATTGCAACCACTGTGTCTGAATGCACCCTGCAGCATGTTAAACCACTGTAACCATTGCTTTCACGGTCAGGCTCCCCAGCTCATGCAGAGTGTCAGCGTGTCTCTGGTGGCTGCAGGTTTTGTCTGACATTAGTCAAGGTGCTAGGTGAGACCGAGCTTCAAGAAGGCAGTGGTTTTTGTCACCCATTGTGTCCCTCAGTTCTGAGAATAATGCTTAGTGTTCGCTCAGTCTTTGTGGAAGGAAGAAACGTAAAGATACTGTGTGAGGTGGCCAGAACAAAGCTCAAAATAGGTTCTGTCCTTAAAAGATTGACTGGGGTGCATAAAGATCTAGAAACAGTTACATGTGTGTGTGCGTGTGCGTGCGTGCGTGTGTGTGTGTGTGTGTGTGTGTGTGTGTGTGTGTGTGTGTAAGAATGGGTAAAATTACATGGAGATGTTTTTGTTTTTATTTTATTTTTGAAAATTAACTAACTTGAGACAGGGTCTTAAACTATAGCTCAGGCTTAACTCACTACTATAACTCATAGCCATCCTCCTGCCTCAGCCTCAAGTAGCTGGGCAGCACCAATGTGAAGCACCATTCCCCTTTTAAATAGTGGTGTTTATTCCTCCTGGTAAAAGAAGGATTTCCAGTGAAGGATTGATTACCACCAGAAATAAGGTTGGTGTCTGAAATAGTATGTTTCCTTTTGGCTTGTTTTTTGTAATAAAGTACCCGAGTCTCAGGCAGACTTTACGCTCAGATAGCGTGGTGCGTGGTTTTTAACTTACTTAGATACAAGAAAAACCCTAAACTTGAAATTTGTCAGGAAAAATAAATCAGAGGTTGACCCCTTCGAGCTGGAATAATTGCTGCTTGTATTGTGGTTTCTTTCTTTCTTTCTGCCCCCCTCTCTCTCTCTCTTTAGACGAAAGCAGTGTAGGTGATTCATTCATTGTCACCGCTCCTCTTCCTGGAAGTGGCCAGAGAAGAAAAGCCTACTGCCTAACCCAGAAAATCTCACAAAGACCTGCAAGGCAGGAGACTCAAGGCTTGGTGATAAGGAGATGCCTATCTGAAAGCCACTGTGTGTCTGACAGGCATCACTTCTGAGGACTAACATTCGGGGCGGTGCATGCTGCCGCTGGTAGTGTGCCCTGGCCAAAGGGGCCTAAAGCAGTGTTAACTTTTGCTGCCCGTGCATCAAAGTGCAGCAAATGCTGCTGAACACAAGCAGGGTGCAGGGGTGGGTGCCTGGCCGTAGACCATGTAGGTTGACGAAGGGCCCCACAGTTAGACTAGTGCCGGATGGATGATCTGAACTGCAAAGGAGCAAATCATTGCTGAGTTAGAGGAGCGGGTTGCACAGAGAAGATGACGCCAAAGAAACAAAAGTTACAGATGGTCCTGGAATAAATTCAACACACACTAAGTGTGAAGAAGAGTAAAAATGAATGAATGAATGAATGAATGAATGAATTGCCATTCACCAGTAAAGAGAAAAAGAAGCATTCCATGGCGTAGTTCTCAGCCTTGCCAAGTGAAAACACAAACGCTGTCTTGTGGTACAAACCCTGGGAGAAAGCAGTACAGTGTGTCTGCATGCCTCCCTTTTGAAGAGCAAGAGACTCGTGTATGAGTGGTTTGATCTTTCTGTGTTGTTGTGAGCGTTTTGCTCGGAGGCATCTTTTTTTTAGCATCCTCAGTAGCCTCAGTAACTGAAGTTGCCTTTAGTGCAGCGATAGACCAGATGCTCTGGCTGCTGGGTTGTAGTTGTTAGGACCACTTTCGTAAGCAGAGTGCCAAGCCGCATTCCTGGGTACAAGGAATCCCCCGTTTCCAAGTCGAGATCACTCTTTGTAGTGTTGGCTTCTCCTCAGTGAATTACCCTTGTCTGTGATCGCGGAAGTTTTAAATTTCTTTCTTGATTTTCTTTATCCGTTAAAAGAGTGTTTTGTGGGGGCTGGAGAGATGGCTTAGTGGTTAAGAGCACTGACTGCTTTTCCAGAGGACCCAGGTTCAATTCCCAGCACCCACACGGCAGCTCACAACTGTCTAAAGATCCAGTTGCAGGGGATCTGACACCTTCACACCAATGCACATAAAATGAAAAGTTAAATAAACCTCTTTTTTTTTTTTAAAAAAAAAGAGTGTTTTGCATAGTTACAGTTTCGTATCATACCAGGAACGGTGGTTAACCAACAGACGGCTCGTTCAATTATGGCTGTTATTTTTGTTATCGTTGTAGTCTCTTCTGTCAATCAGAAACTCCAGGTCGACGTCACACGCTGGTGGGCGGAGAGTGTGATAAGAAAGATGCAGGATAAACATGAATGAGCCCCAAATGATTGACGGCAGTGTTTATTTGGGACTGTGACGTCATCAGTAGGCCACTCCAGTTTCCTGGGTCCTAGCAAAGATATAATCGGCACAGGGAACATGAAAGCTTTCCTGGTGTTTCCAGTTTATTAAATTTGACTTGTATGATTTGTTTCATAATTGAATCTGCTTCTTAGCATGACATTAATATTGAATAGGTTTCCTCGGAGACAAATATAGAACCAGGCTTAGTCAGAGTGCTACCCCTGGTCTCAAGTAGTTCGGGAAAACCCTTGGAAAGGTGGGTTTCTTTTTAAGTTATTAAGGAACCACACAGAACAAACAAAGCCACTGTGCAGGTAAGGCGCATGGTGTGTCTCAGTCTGCGAGGGCGCTGCTTTCCTGTAGGACTGACTTTGCAGGACAGAAATGGTGGCACTTTCAAGAGTAATTTTGGGTGTGTTTTTCCACAGGAGACTGTGGATCATTGTACCTGAGGAGATCCCAGTCCCTCTGCCAGCAATGTCAGGAGTTTCCACCACTGTTGAAGAAAGCGGGCCCTGGCTGACATTTCCCACGTGTGATTTGGAGGGCAAACAACTGCATTCTCAGCTGTAAAACTCTGAAGACCTGAGGAAGTGTAGACAGAGCCTTGTTCACAAAGGCGTCTGTAGATAAGCCCCCTTTTCTTTAAATACCGACCTGTCTCCTTCCAAGCCACACCCAGTGCAGGTGTGCCTCCGGGGTGCAGAGGCCTCATCTTTGGGAACACCCACTTTCCCACATAGGGATGATGGGCAGATCTTTCAGGAACAGGGACAACTGCTTGTCTAGGCTTCAGGCTGCCCTCTTGAGTCATGCATTTCCACAAACGTGGACTCTGCCCACTTCGCTCGCATCTGTGAGGAGGCATTTTCTTCCATTTTATTTTTATCTGACTCCTTTTGGTTTGCAGATTTTATGGCCTTGAACCTGCTGGTTACTGAGGCCCAGCACCTGGAGCTGAACATTAAGAATCTTCTCCAGCTTCAGGTTCTTCAAAAAGGGACTTGATCCAAAAGCTGGAAATGCTTGTGTTTTCTGTTCTGGAATTGAATGACTGAGTGAGCAGCCTGAAAGGTTTTTTGGTTTTGCTTTGTTTTGTTTTGTTCTTACATTTCTCGAAACCTCTTGAGTTCAGAGTAGCTATGCAGGCGGCCTCTGTAGCTTGAGTGGTCTTCTTTCTCTCACAGGCCCCACTGTGGTCTGACCCAGAGTACTGGGGGACAGGAGGAGGGCAGATTCTCAGTTTGAACACAGCCAGTGAGCCATGGGTGTGGCGCTGCACTAGGGAAGTCGTGCAAGGGGTGTAAACGGTTGAATCAGAAGTCCCCTGGCTGCCACAGCCTAGGAGACTAGAAGGAGATAGTGATAAGTGTGACATAGTAGGGGAAGCTTTTTGAAAGCCTACGCGTTATCTGGATGTTTCTTCTAGCTCCAGGTTGGCATTTTCTTTGGAACTACACAGACTTCCAAACAGGCACGGTCATAACTGAATCCAGAAAGAGCAATGGTACTGCCCACCCAGCTTGTGAATAGGAATGGTTTGTTTTTCTTACTTATTTATTTAAGCTCACTTAATGGCAATGTCTTTATTCTACATAATCAGGATGCTCATATGTGGAGGACTATTAGCGTGTGTGGCTGAGAGCGGCTGCTCCAGGCCCCAGGGCAGCAGTATAAAACATATGATTAGGGCCTGATCATCTCTGTAAAGAAAACAATGCTAGCTGTTTCTGGCTTCCAAGGTTTCAGAAAAGAGTCTGAAACCTTGCACCTAACAGGAAGGAAAATGTTTGCACCAGGGAAACCCAGAAACTCTTGTGGTTCCTGTCAAACACACACACACACACACACACACACACACACACACACACACACACACACACACGCCTTTTGGAGCTAGTGTGGAGGAGAGGCTGTTCCAGTCAGCGGGACCTGACTTCCGTGGTTTTGCTGCTCACAGTAATTAGAGTGGATGCGTGGCAGGCTCCCAGAATGAAGCCTGTCTCTTCTGGTTGCATTGCATGCTATGGGGAAAACTGAGCAGGTCAAAGGCCTCCTGTCTCCTGGGAAAGGCACATCAGATCTTGACTGTGGAGCTTACACTGAATTTCAAAGTAGAGAAACATGGAGAAAGGAAGAGTTGAGTCCTAATTTCAGAGGTCTTTGAATGCTATCATTACATAGTGCTATCATTAGTTTGATTTTTAGATTTATTTTAATTAAAATTCTAAAACAAATTGTGGGGTGCTAGAAATCAGGCCAGGGCCTTGGGCATGCTAAGCATCCATTCTACCACAAGCAGTATCTCCAGGACAAGACTTTATCTTATACATTGTTCACCTGTGAGTTTTACATGGAGAATCCCATGCTGTGAGGTGTCATATACCAGATCTCTGTACGCAGTCTTTTAGGCTATCCATGCTGTTGTGGACAAATGGAAGCAGGTGCTGAAAGCTGAGAAAGTTCAAAGGGGAGAAAACTAAGAGGAGGGAAAGCACGTGGGACATTTCAGGATGGTTTGCCCCTAAGTGGTTCAGCGGTGGAACACTGTGGCCAATCAGATATGAGTCATGCAGGCGGGCATGATGAGAGCGGTCAAGGCTCTGGGAGGGCATTGGGTAGCATGTGAGGTGCTGTGAGTGTGCAAGCCAGGCTGGAGCTACTGCGGCTATCCAAGCTAAAAGAGTCAGTGCCCTCCGAACCAGGCAGTCAGCCAGAACAGGAACGATGCAAAAGGCAGTGGCAGAGAGACAGGAGAGGCATCTGAGATGCCGTGCATTTCCTCCAGTGTGTCTTCTTTTATTTCTCATGGACACTGCTCAGCTAGGAAAGAGGAGGACCGGGTGAAGAGGCGTCGCCTAGAAATATAGGCTGGGATTTCTAGCGTTTACAATATGCCGTCTGCCTATTGTCAGAGACTCTCTGCTATTCTGATATTATTCTTCCTAAAGAAGTGTTAACATTGGTGTGGGAAGTATTCTAGTTGTCAGCCACCCCTGCTTACCTTGGTGGCTGTTCTCTGATTGTGACCTTGTTGGGGACTTGATTGCTCATCTGCCATTCCCCATCTGCTTGGTTTGGTGACCTCCCACCGTCTTTGTGACCCACTCAGTGGTTACAGGTTAGCCTTCACTCATTTCTGTCATGATGACCTCTGAAATACCCCTCATTAGCATAGCCGCAGGATTTCCTGTCTCCCTGTCTGCACCCTCTCACTGAGCCCTTCTTCAGACTGGGATGGATTTCCTTGATCAACACATTGTTATCTTCTCTGATGTGTCAGGATTGTACAGCCAGCCATTCTGATGGCCTCTTACGGGTACCAATAATGTCTCCCCCCCTCTGAATTTCTCTCTTGTGTCTCCAGTTCTACCACAACCCACCTGTTTACTTCTAACCCCGAATCCACTTTAAGTGATACTTGGCGCCTTTATCAGCAGTTCATTTTAACAAAACTCCTTGACATCACTGGAAGAATCTTTTTGCAGATCCCAGGTTCCCACCGTCCCACTCATGTGTGCACACCTGCATATTATCTTCAAAAGTCCAGACTTCTTTCTGGTCTCCTTCAGCCTTGGCATTTGTCGCCGTATTTTGCTAGACAGAGACTTACTAACAGAAACCATCTAAGCCTTCTTTGTATAGTCCCAACCCTTAGAGCTATTATCATCTTTCGGA
>NW_004949109.1:7993239-7998733 GCF_000317375.1 Microtus ochrogaster
CCTCCTGTTGAGGTGATTTTAGATGCAAGCAGCAGAAAAGTCAAATGAAAGTGGCTGCACGAAGAAGCCTGGAAGCTTGGAAGCTCCTCAGTGGCTCCATTCATTCTCATGAAGGCCAGATTTATTCAGGCTTTACTCCTTGCCATTGTCATTCCTCCACACATTACCTGGAGAGACTCATTAGCCAGGAGTTTATCTGTTGAGCTTGCCTAAGCTCATCTAGGACAAAAGGCATAGGCTTACCTCAGAGGTTTAGAATTATCCAGATTTACAGCCTGGGCTGAGAGTGAAGGGTGAGAGTTTAGGCTTCCCATAAACATGTAGCTTCCAAGTCTAATATATATAATTTCCAGTAACTGCGTGGAGTGGGAATGTTGGCTCCTTTGAGAGTGACAGCTTGCTGGTTGCAGCGGCTTTCACAGCATGGCCTCCCTTGAAGCCTTTGCTCTCTGATTTGGGCAGAGGTTTTTTTTTTCTGTCTGTATCATTTCCTGCAGTAATTTTGCCCCCCTTTCCTCTTCAGTCTTTCCTTCCCTGCTGTGTCGACCTCACTGGCTCTTCTTGTTCCGCAGTGACTTTGGGTCACCCTAATAGTCCTATGATTTCATCTGATAGCCCTCTGCCCAGGACTCTTAAATCTTCATTTCTCATTGATTTCTGACTCTGGCATCCTGGTTTCCCCCCCTCTTATTTGTTCCTGTGTTTGGCATCTTGCTTAATCATTTCATTTGTAATGACAAACAATATTGCTCATGTTATATACTTTCCCCTAAGGGGCTTGTCTTTAAATTCTTTTCTTTCTCATTCCTGGAACACATAATCTCAAAAAATAAATACCACAGTAACAGACAGCTTATCTGGTTTCTCTTGCGGCTAGGTACTGTCATATGACTAAAAGCCAGCACACACACATGCAAGAGAGAGAGGGGCCAGGGAGAGAGAGCAGAGACAGAGGCAGAGGCAGAAGGACTTAGGAACCTACCAGAAAGGAGTAATCTGTTTAGCTGAGAGCTTAGCTTTGCTGGTTACTTTCCCTTCACCTGGCCTTAAAATTGAAGATAACAGAGTTTGAGAAGCTGTCTTGGGCCCCGTGGAGGTCTTAGAAGGATGCTGGGTACTTTAAGCCCATGGACCTGACCAGTCAATTTTGGAAAGTCCGTCTGTGGCTTTTCACATGACGAGTGGTTGAATTCAGGATGCTATACAAATTATCTCAAATCAGGCAATTTATCAACAACAGAAGTTTCCTACTCGTGATTTCAGAATCTGGACAGTCCACCATCAGGGTGTGTTAGGTTTGGTGTCTGATGAAGGCTCCCAGCTTCACAGTGGTGCTTTCTCTGTTTCTGCATGGATGGCAGGGCAGGTCGGTGTGGGGTCACATAATCCATCCCATTGGTGGTTCGGGGTCCTCCTGTGAATGTGGGGTAAGGGTGGGGATGCAGGCACGCAGACCATGGCATCAGGTAAGCTCTTGTTTATTTAGCCCGCCATTCGTAGGTGCGTGTCTCTGTTAATTCCAGACAAATCCGTGTCCACACAGATAGTTCTGCTCCTGTTACCCAGCAGAGCATGGTTCTGTAGCTCCCTCCCACACCACTGTCCACAGCCTGTTTCATGGGATATACTCTGTAAATACCTTTCAATCTTAGAAATGTGAAAAATTACAATCATACTATTCTATATCCAGCTTTGTTTACATTAAATAGTGTGGCTGTTGGGAGCATGCATGACATGTGAGGTGGAAGTTCATGTTGTCGTAGCGGAGATATTGTTTACACCAACTAGTTTAGAGAATCGTGTGGCCTAAGTAGCTGGTGGGAGATGCTTCGTAGGCTGTAGCACTGGAAACCTAGCAGTCATCTTCTAGATACGTGAAATGACGCACGTGTGTGTGTGTGTGTGTGTGTGTGTGTGTGTAGGGGGGATATGTATGCCTTCCTCAGTGTCTCAGAACAAGGTGGGTTAATAGCCATGTAGTTCACCAGTAAAATTCTGTAGGGTAGCTGAAAGGAAACAGCAAGGATCACATGTGTCCTTATGGGCAAAACTGAAGATTAATGAACAAAAAAGCTGTCAAAGGCCGGGCGGTGGTGGCGCACGCCTGTAATCCCAGCACTCGGGAGGCAGAGGCAGGCAGATCTCTGTGAGTTCGAGGCCAGCCTGGTCTACAAAGGGAGTTCCAGGACAGGCTCCAAAGCTACAGAGAAACCCTGTCTCGAAAAAAAAAAAAAAAAGCTGTCAATTGTGTATATTAGTTAAAAGGGAAACTGCTCACAATTGTCTTACAATTGCTGGTCCCACTCCTACTGAAGGTCTCCTTATCTTTCACTGGGTATGCTGTTAGGAGCTCAATAATTTATCCTTCATTCTATTCTTCCTGTTTCAACTCGCTTTTCACCTTAGTATCAGTCTGGTTTCTTGCTGCATGTGGGTCATTGCAGGCTGATGTCAATGAACATGTTTTCCAGAATCATCTTCCTGCGCCTGTACCCACCCAGTTTCCGCAGTCCTCCCGAGTCCTGGAGCCTGAAGGCACCGTCTGGGGCTGGGGCATCGTTCTTTACAGCAGCTTTTGTTTTTCATCTTGCAGAAGCCCATATAGACATCTGCAAAGTCCAGAAGTTCTGGTTTTGTTTTTTGTGGGTTTTTTTTTTTTCAGCCAGGGTTCTTATTTCTATAACTTTTCACTTCTCCACTTGGGCCAGATTTGGTTGTTTACTTTCCCACGGATCTGCAGAACTTTAGTCTCACTGGAGGTATGAGAACTTGGCTCATCGTGCTGCAGTTTGACCTTGTTAAGGGCAGTGTTGCTAAGGGCATCTTGAGGCCCCGAGGTCCTTTGCCAGATAATTGCACATGGCTGTGGCCGTCAAAGGTTGCAAGGTTGTATTCGTTTCTGACAAACTGTGAAAGGAGTAATTGTCCCTCAATGAATGGTTTTCTTTCCCTATCTGGGTTCAGTGTGACTGTTCCTTACAGACACTGAGCCTCCTTGTAAGGAGGGCTTTTCAAGTTCATCTTTGAGGAAAACAAGTTTGGGACCCCTTCCTCACAAAGTTGGTAGAGGTGGGTTGTGGGTTAGAGGAGTTGTGGATTTGGTCGTGTTGGAGACTCTTCTGTCAGGAGGGATCTAAAATAAACTGAGTAAAAACAAAGGGATTGCTTCTATGCGACTGCTCACCGGCACTGTGGATGAAGCCCTGTTCCAGGCAAGCCCTCATAACTGGGCTGTTGCCAACTCCTTTCTTCACAGATTATGACTTCGGAGAGAGGGGCTTCCTAAGTTACCCAGGCCTTCACTTCCCTCTGTAGCCTAAGCAGGCTTTGAACATGGGATCTTCCTGCAGGAGCCTTCCCAGTAGCAGGGTTACAGGCCTGGCTACCACAGCCTGTCTTTCCTTTATTTCCCTCTCTCCCTTCTTCTCCCCTCTGCTTTACTAATGTTTTTTTTGTTTGTTTGTTTATTGCAAGATAAATACCAGAAAATATGTAATAAAATTTACAGAAGGAAATGAAATGTCAAATTTTTGAAGAGGCATTTTCCAAACACATGATTCCTTGCATGAAAAAGGTGTCATTCTTTAAACATGCCAACAAAACAGAACCTAGGTATTGTGTGTTAATCAATATAGTTGTTCTTTTTTAGTTCGGGCAGAATGATACCTTAACTGTCTAACACTTAGGTACAGCCTAGTGACCTCCAGGTTAGGAGACAGATCATTTTCAGCAGCCCAAGAGGTTCTCTCTCTTTGTGTGTGTATGTGTGTGTGTGTGTGTGTGCGCGCGCGCATGTGTGTGTGTGTGTGTTTCATGGTAATGAACCAGTGTCTCAGCCGCATCGGCAGTCACAGTCTATATGTATGATACGATGTCCTGACTTGTGCACAGCACACTCACACTAGACATGTCAGTGCATGTAAAGCCATGATGGGTTTCTGAAGCTCAGAAGCACAGTGAACAGCTGGTGGGCATTGCACTAGTTAGCGATGCTATACCTGATGTTAATCTCCCATTTAGAGCTATAGCTCCATATAAGATGCTGCCATTGGCATGTGCTGGGTAAAAGGTACACTGGTTTACTCTGTACTGTTTTTACAATTTCTTGTGAATATACAATTTTTTTAAAACTCTCTCATGGCTGTTTTATTATTTTAATGGGTATTGTTCAGGCTATGGTATAAATGTAACATCATCCATTTAGTCACTTTTATATAGAATTTTTTAGGTGTTTTTTTTTCTTTTCCTACCAAAAGCAACCTTGGCTGTATTTTTCAAAGAGGTCTCAAAAGGGAAAAGACCACTATAAGAGACTGTCCACTAATGACTGCATACAGTTTTGAAGATTATGCATGAAATAAAATGAATCTGTTCAACAGGGATAGAGTCGGAAAAGTGGTCTTTTACGCATTTCCCATCTGCTTGTTTTGAAAAGTTCAAGTGTTGAATGATAGGCAAGGAATAGAAGACGGGTAAGAGCTGACTTAGTTCAACTCATATCGTATACCATTGCATTGCTTTTCAAGGGCGGCCAGCACCTAGGAACCACCTGCTTACCTCGGTAAGCTCACAGGAAAACTCAGGTTTACAATCTCTGTCTAGAGAGGAAGGCCTTTCACCAGTTAGCCAAGTCTTCCTGGAATTGATCTTCATGATTTCCAAATTAATTCTGATACCAGTCTGGACACCAGTGACACTGTCGTGACCTTTAGCTCCTCCGCAGTGGTTGGGAGCAACGAGATAAGGATGTTTTTGTAAATGTCTGTGTTATCTGAGAGCTGTTTTCTGTCTGGCACAACAGGCACCTTCTTCTCTAGCAGATGATGAAGGGTTTTATTTTGTTGACAAGTAATTCTATTTCACTTCTATAGAAAATTCTGCCTTTGATCCAAGGCTCTTGATTGTTTGTCATTAACACTTATGATCAGACACATGAACGGATTATTATGAAAAGATTATTGCATCCCCGACACCTAGCAAAGGAGACTTGCACTTGCCAGTAAGATCAGCGGTGAGCACGCTGTGCTTGCCTATGTGATTTTCACAATAAAAATCTACTAAGACGATCCTTACAGGTGTCTTTCAAATGAGGTCTGTCCTGAAGTGTGAGATTTGACTTTCAGATAAAAAACACACTCCCAGATGACCTTATCTTCTAGCACTTCTGATTCTAAGTTTGGTTTCAGCTGAGAACATTACTTTCTCGAAGATTTCCATTTTAAAACTATTGCACATCAGGTCTAACGTGTGTGTGTGTGTGTGTGTGTGTGTGTGTGTACCCTGCACAGCTTGTCATACTCTGTCCCTTTCTTTTTCCAAGAATTTCCTTTTGCATCTTATCCCTGGGACTATTTATAAACCAAGCTGGTGTCATGCCAACAATTCCACTACTTTTTGTTTTAGGATTCTATTTATTCTATGCTTAATAGTCATGAAGATCTTATGTAGATGTGTGTGTGTGTGTGTGTGTGTGAGAGAGAGAGAGAGAGAGAGA
>NW_004949109.1:7998891-8000318 GCF_000317375.1 Microtus ochrogaster
GAGTCAGCTCACTGGCCCTTAATTTCTTTTTTCTCTAAAGAACTTACAGTGTTATGCGGTGACTTGTTTTCTCTGGAAAAGAAACAGAATGGGAAATATAATCAGTGGTCCAAGTGTTTCCACTCTGGGTGAGAATCTGCTCTGGGAATTAGACTAGCTTGTGCCTGTCACTGTCCTTGTTGATGTCTGGGAGTTTTGTCCTTATCTTCTTCTTTTTCTTCATCTCCTTCTCTTTTCTGGTCTCCATCTCCTTCTTCTTCATACTTATTCATACACTAAGGAAAATGTTATACACATACAATTGTAGAATAAATCTGGGGACCAAATCAGAGTCCCCTGGGAAGAAAGCATTCTTAGGAAGGCTTGTGGAGTTGCATTTGGCTTTCGTGGGTCTGTTCTTTCTGACAGCAAGGTAGTGTTAATAAATTGTGGCGCTGAAATGCCTGTTGGACCAGGTGGAGTTTTTGGTAGTCCTTATGGTCTGTCACCAAATGCTCCTCTTGAGTCTCCATTTTAGCCTTGGGCCACGAGCCTCTCTCTCAGCTGCTCTGCACTATGCCGGCGTCTGTTGGCTCGGCCTGTTGTCCTTTTGTGAATCATTGCTGGCCTTATTAAACTATTTTGGGCAGCAGCTTGTCCATTCTCCTCCCCTGGACCATGAAGTCTGGAGAGGCTGCGCAGCATCGGTCCTTGTGTGGAGTTAGAATGACTGGCTGTAGCCAGGCATCTCACCTCAGAACAGTGGGATGTCTGCCTGCTGGGGCCACTCTGAGTGAAATTTTTCTTTTGTTTTGAAAAGTAATATGTCAGAAATGCCATTCTCACTGTGCAGGTGACTTCTCAAATGCTCATAGGAAGGCAGCTTGTCAGTTGGGCCGTTATAACAAAATTCCACAAATGAGCTTAAAAAGGAACATAAATTTATTTCTCATTATTCCAAGACTGGAAAGCCTCAGATCCAAGTGCCAGTCAGATTGGCATCTCCTGAGAGCGTGCTTTTTGATTCATAGGTGGCACCTTCTTGAGTGTCCTTGTGAGGTGGAAAGGGTAGGCAGCACTCTGGAGCCCCCCTTTGGGGGTATTGATCTCATTCTTAAGAGCTTTGCCTTCCTAGCTGGGCAGTGATGGTGCATGCCTTTAATTCCAGCACTTGGGAGGCAGCCTGGTCTACAAGAGCTAGTTCTAGGACAGGCTCCAAAGCAAGACAGAGAAACCCTTTTTTTGAAACAACTTTTTTTAAAAACCAAAAAAGAAGATAGATAGATAGATAGATAGATAGATAGATAGATAGATAGATAGATAGATAGGGAAGAGCTTTGTCTTCCTAATCTAACTGATTCTTTGATTATTTTGTTGTTTGTTTTTTTTTTTTAAATTTTTCCACAGCTGTTTTAATTTTCTCAGACTCGGTATTTAGTATGAGAAGT
>NW_004949109.1:8000713-8014870 GCF_000317375.1 Microtus ochrogaster
GTTGTTGTTGTTTTGTTTTGCTTTTTTGAGACAGGGTTTCTCTGTGTAGCTCTGGAACTAGCTGTGTTGACCACACTGGTCTCAAACTCACAGAGATCCACCTGCCTCTGCCTTCTAAGTGCTGGATTAAAGGCATGCTCAGGCCTAACTGGTTCTTTACCCACTCCCCATTGCCATCTGATTGGTGATAAGATTTTGCCTTATGAAAATTAGGGGACAGGGGCGCCGAGATTCCAGCACCTCTTTCCCCTTTCATTTTCCTTTGTATATTCATGGTCCTTGTCTGCATTGGTGGCATTCACTCCCTCCTGCATGCAAGCCTGCCTCATGCCCATGCTCCACAGTGTGGCTTTGACAGGAAAGACAGCCTAGTATCAGTGACGAGAAAGTGGCCCACCTCCAAGTCCCATCATGGAGGCAATGACAAAATCTCATTAAACATTAAATTGGGGACAGGGTGCCCAGTCTTACGCAGTAACACTAAGACCTGAGAGGAGACATTGGTTGATGAAGACACCAGCCAGCCACAGCTTAGACCCAAACTGTAGAGACAGACGGCTGCCATTGTTCCGAGGCATTTTAGTTTGTACGTTTTGTTTTGCTGGTTCTTCACCGAGACCAACAGGCCCCGTTTGCCTAGTGACACATCACTGCATGTGAAGGAACGAGGACCAAAGCTAGGCTTTCTGATCCCCAGGGTCTCTTTATGAAGCCCTGTTGCTTCTCACGTGCCGCTGGCTCAGACTCATGGCTGAGTTATCGTAGGCTCACTGATGGAAATGCGCTTCTTTTTGAGACAAGGTTTTACTGTGTAGGCCATGTTGGCCTTTGCAATCCACCTGCCCCATCATCCCGAGTGCTGGAGGTGCAGGGGTGCCCCTCCACCAGGCTGACGGGAGTGTTTCTGGTTTAGCTGAAGTTCCTTTTCTCTCTGTTGCTTCACACTTTTCTTCGCTTACCACCCTGGAACACGATGTAGGTGATACATCCATTTCCCACTGGAGCTCTTGCAGATCAGCCCGCGGCACTGTTCTTCTGTAGCTCTGGAAGTCAGGTGTATAAACCAGGCTCTGGTGAAAGGATGTTTCCGTAGGTTCTGGGAAACCTCTGGGGACCGCACCTCCTATTCTCTCCACCTCAGGGAACCTGCTGCTGCTGTTCTTGACTAATGGCTTCTTCTTACTCCAACTGTTGTTCCTCCGCTTCTGTCATTACATTGCCCAGTGCTCGTCCTGGGGCCCCACTAAAGGGCCCTTTGATTAGGTCGGGCCCAACTGGATAGTCGGGAAGCCTTCCCACCTCCAGGGCTTCAGCTTCACCATGGCTGCCAAGTCCCTTTGCCATGTAAGATAAACTTCTGTGGATGGAGGGATTGAGACCCAGACGTATTTGAGGCTAGTAGTCTGTTGACCTCAAACGGGCATCTGCCTCACAACCCAGATTCTCAAGTTCTCCCATCACCTTCCACTCTGATTTTTTTCCCCCAAATTTAGTCACTTTACAGTCTAGTCTCGTAATTTTTGTTTGTTTGTTTTGGTAAGCTGGACACTTTCCTCTGGTGGTGTCCCACAGCAAATGCCCCTTTCCAAACAGGCCTGTTCTAGAAATGGAGACGCTAACAGCACTACCAGTGACTGCAGATGAGCCAGCTCCCCTGACGTGAAGGGGTAATGGTGGGGATGGACATCCGGGGGCAGTCTGACTCCCCACGGCTCCTTTTCTGTCTCTGAACACGGACTTCCTGTGAGAATGAATGTTAAGTAATTTTTGGAATTAAAAAAAAAAAAGTAAGGCATCTCCATCTCCTTGAATTTGGCATTTGGACTTTGGGAGTTTGCTCTGTTTCCAGGTGTTGGTTATGTTGGGAAAACCGTCGACGAAATCTCGGTGGAGAATTCAGTTAATCCAGGAGTCCTTCATCTAAACCTTGGTTCTGAGACTGGCACAGTGGCACAGGCCTGTCGGTCCTAGCTACAGGCAGACTGACGCAGGAGACTTGTGCCTTTGAGGACCGCCTGGGCGGCATGGAGAGGTGGCATTTCAGAGTCAATAAACACTTCCAAGTCGTTTAAACCCTGACGACGTCACCAGACGGTCTGGGGACCCAACTTAATGATCACTCTTCTGGAAACAATGGACCCTGACTTTCCTTGGCTCTCCAGGGAGTTAGTGATCCAAGAAAGGTTAGGGGTCGCCTGGGGTGGCAGCAGGGGCATTATTCTCCAGTTGTCCTTGGGGAAAGGCCCCAGGAAGTGTTTGCCTGTTTTTCTTTAATACACGATCCTGCAGCAGCAAGTGAGCTTCCCCATTCATGGCAAGTAGCCCTCCCACTGAAGCCTGTGTCTTTTTGCTGTCCGTGATAAAAGGCTTGTTCAGTTTCTGCTGGCGTACTGTGAGCTATCTTTAGAACGAGATATGGGGACCTTTGTTAAGTGAAATCCTGAATCCTGGACAGGCAATATATAATTTGTTTGTTTAGACAGGAACTGAAGATAAAGAGTGTCAAGGTTTTTTCCTCCACTTTCCCTAAACACCAGATGTTCTAGTTACATTTTTTTTCTTTAGTAATACTTGCTTGGAAAAAAAAAAAACTAAAAAAATTAAAACCCCAGAAAACCCTCATTTCCTTTGGTGTTCTGCCACACACCTGCTCCCACCTCTGGCCACCACTTACCCTGTCCCTCAACTCCATAAGTCCCTTTGTAAAGAGTGCGTGGTTTAGCCGGGCGATGGTGGCGCACGCCTTTAATCCCAGCACTCGGGAGGCAGAGGCAGGCGGATCTCTGTGAGTTCGAGACCAGCCTGGTCTACAGAGCTAGTTCCAGGACAGGCTCCAAAGCCACAGAGAAACCCTGTCTCGAAAAACCAAAAAAAAAAAAAGAAATCAAAGAGTGCGTGGCTCCTGCCCTTCTCCTCAACAATGCCTGCCCTGTCACCCTCGTCTTTCCATATGGGAACCAAGAGATGAGGGTAACATCTGGGCTTCACTTAGTTTCTTACACTGCACGTTTGAGGGTTACCCCATCTACGGAGACATAGCAGGAAAAAAAAGGCCGATATGGGGTCATTCTGGGTGATTAAAGGCTTCGGAAGGAAAACGTGAGTGGCCGGAAGGTGCTTGCTTAAGCTTTAGGACTCTGAAAGGGCTTTAGAAGTAGGTATAATTTGAAATTAAGTTCAGATGACCACAAGAGGAAGAACATTAATGTTCAGGGATCAGCAATGCACCTTGAAGCCCCGGACAAAGGGGGAGCTGGGCATCAAACGAAGCTTCTTTTCTGCATGACTTCTTAGTCTGTGCACACGTACTATGGGAGCTAGTCCTTCCTCATCAACTGTGGTGTGTGCAGACTCTCTCTGGAAACCTTGGGGAGCAAAACAACGCCAGACTCTGAAAGGATTGTGGCGCTGTCAGTAAACCAATGTCTAACAGGAGCTTCCGCATGGTCCGGCCCATCTTATTTATTTTACATTTGTTTACTGATGTGTGGGGGGGGTTCTGCTTGTGTCAGGGTATGTATGTGGAGATCAGAGGACAACTGGGAGACTCAGTTTCCTTCTTTAACCACGTTTGGAGAATCCAACTCAGGTCATCAGGGTTGGTACCAGGCACTTTTCCCCACTGAGCCACCCAGCTGACTTCCTCATTAATTATTTTATTAATAGAAAAAAATAAATGGGATGAGAGACTTTGTTCTTCATTTTACCTAATTTGCCCAAGTTCCCCAAGCATGACTTTTTCTTCATGAGGGTGAACATACTTAATTTCATACTTTAAGCTTTGAAGTTTCATCAGTTAAATTCAGGGAAGTTCACTCAC
Source organism: Microtus ochrogaster (assembly GCF_000317375.1). Taxonomy (NCBI): domain Eukaryota; kingdom Metazoa; phylum Chordata; class Mammalia; order Rodentia; family Cricetidae; genus Microtus; species Microtus ochrogaster. Next base: position 8,004,534 of record NW_004949109.1, read on the forward strand.
ACATCCACCTACATGGCTAAATTGAAGCCTGTCACCCCAAGTGCTGGCCTCGGTGATGGAAGCAGCCATTTTGGAAGGAAAGCTGCAGTTTGTAAAGTTACACCTCCCCAGTGGCCTAAGTTCTGTGCCTACATTTTTATTCTAGAGAAGGATCTTTATGCAGATGTTCATAGCCGGCCAGTGTTGATGATTAAGACTTGAAACACTTCCTATGTTTATCAGTGGGGATCAGATACTTTGTGCTGGAATACTACTGATTAGTAAAAAGTAAGGAACCACTAAGAGAAGGAATTTGACTGATGTTTATATAATCATTTACTGAGAGAAAGACGCTGGATCCCAGCCTTATACATCACATTATCGCAGGGAGATGGAGTCCTGGAACATGTCACGTAGCAACAGTACCAGAAATCAGATGACTGAGAGTTGGAGCTGCCGGCCGGCACACCGTGGAATGTGGTGAAGGTTTTGAATGAGACACGCTCCCTGTTTGACTGAAGTGGTGGTTACGTAGGAGGTTATATTTGTTCCAAACTCATCAAACTGACACTTAAAAGGAGTGTATTTTATTGTATATAAATTATACCTCAATAAAGCTGATTTTTTAAAAGAATAGAGAGTGGCTAAGTCACTGGAGAGCAAAGCACTGTTTGTCCAAAGCATAAAATATATTTTTGCGATCTCATTGACTCATCTCTGCTTCCATTTTCTGCCTCAAACTGTGGTCCTTCTGTCGCTGTCCCTTGCCACTTGTCTGCGCAGACAGACGGAACTAGGAGCCAGCACTCTGTGAAGAAACTGAATAGTCTACCCGTGCATGCAACTTATTTCTGTGTTCACTAGGATATTTTGCCAACTTAAGCAGCAATTGTGGGAATCACTTTGAGGTCCAGTTATTAATTCTTTAGTTACCAAAAATTTTACTACATATCTATATATGCAAATGAAATAACACCCAGAAAATGCCAAGTGCTTTTTGGTTCTCTGGAGGAAGTGGAGAGGGTTTGTAGAAAGAGTGGGTAGAATTCATTGTCATATTTTCTGCTAAAAAGTCTAAAAATACGAACGTTGGCAATCACAGCTAGTATTCTGAGTCATAAAATGTAAATCCTGTAAGCCTGGAGCTTAGGAAAATGCTATTCAGAAAAGTCTAAATTGCAGATAAAAATATATATATACCTTCTGCCAATTCCCCTGCCAGCTCCTAGCTTCAGGACTTTCTTGGGGATGTCTAGGACTCAGGCTGAAGGCATGTGAGTTCGCAAAGGTGGGGCCAACATGGAGAGAATAGGGCATCATCCCCCCAAGAGTGCTCCCTCATCCTATGCCCGAAGAGCCTCAGAGACCCTCTTGGAACCTGAGACTCATCAAGGAGGAAAAGCTAATTGGATAACCGTCGGTGCCCACAGCTGCTGGAAGCTTTTTTAATGCTTACCTAAGAGAAAACAATGGCCACCACCTGATTCCACGTGAGTGAATCAGATGCGTGCTGTGGGCTTCTCCTTCCACCTCAGGCATCTGGCCAGCCAGCAACTGGGTCTGTCCTCTAAGACCTGAAAAGTAATTCTTATTGTAGCTAGAGTTGTTCCTAGAACATAGTGTATGCAAGGGAACCTGGTGAGCTCCAGCATGGGGTGCTAGAGGTGTGGGCAGCCCCCCCCTTAAGCTGCACTCTGAGGGGGGTCACTGTTCTGTGCCCACCTTGTGGGCTCTGAAGCAGTGCTGGGCACTGTGGGTGGATCAGTGTTGTAGCATGGTGAAGTTTGAGATGTGTAATCACAGGAATGGAGAAACTCGTGTCTGGTGGAGGGTTCTGGGACCCTCTTCTATGCTGGTGTCCTTCGTGATGTGCTCTTCATTGGCTAAGACAAGTTCATCTGGAGATTCTTGGACCACTGAACCGGACTCTTCAGAAAGAGGGCTAGAGCAGTTTTTTTTTTTTTTTCCCAAAAAATGCCCATAGAGGCTTCTTTACGCAGCCAGCCCACCTGCTGCTCACGGGTAATGAACATCCATGAGAGAAGTCTGGGCAAATCATGTCATGACCTGGCATGCCCAGACTGAAGCGGGGACAGCTTTGTGTGAAGTGGCATCTACCTTATCAACACTACCCTGTGGGTGTGAATAGCTCACGGTGGGCTGTCTCAATTCAGAGTGTCCAGTGGGCAATTGTCGGAGGGTTGGGAGATGGCCCCATCGAAGAGCACTTGCTATGTAAGCTTGACAGCCCACGTTTAACCCCCTAGCATCCACAGAAATGCCAGGCATGTAACCCTAGCCTTAGTGGGGGAGCCCGGTAGATTCTAGGAGCTAATCTAGCCAAAAGGAAAAAAAGGACAGTTTTAATGAAAATCCCAATTACAAGGAAATAAAACAGAGATTGGTAGAGGAGAGCTTCGATATTCTCTCCTGGTTTCCACATGCGTGTGTGACACATGCCTGTGCACACACACAAAGCAATTGGTCCCAGTGTCTTCATCGCACCTTTACAGAAGGCTGGCAAGGTTTCCTTCTAGTTTTTCAAGAATCATTTGAGTAAAGCAATAATCTTTTTAGCCTCAGATAAACCGTATTGCCTCAAAAGTAAGCTGTTAAAACCAAAGTATCTATTCAAATCATCTTTACCATGTTCAAAACTGGATAAAACAATGGTCACAGAAGCAGACGTGAAGCTAGCCCCTCCCCTAACTCTCCCAACGTTAAACCACAAAGAAGTGTGCTCAGTCACACCGTTAGGAAGAGCCGTCTCTCTTCTGCTTTTCATCGCTACTGCAGAGACCCATGACTCTGTTGGCTGTAGCTAGAGAAAGAGACGGGCAATGAAATGTGCCAGCCAAGCAGGAAATGCCAGGAAATTTTAAGCCCTAGGAGCTGAGACTGTTCCTGAAGGATTTTCTCCTTGGTTTAACTCGGAAAAAAAAAAGCTGTTCTCGTTGCACTCACGCATAACCTGTCAGGCCTGCCCACTGGCCATTGAAAGGAAGGTGAACTTTACCATTAAATGAGAGGCCCAGCAAGGGAGCAAGGGTACTTCGTCCAGTCTTTGGGTATTTAAGCTGGAATTGGCGTATTTCTTCTGTTCTAGAAAAAGCACCAGCCTGCGTTGCAATAGGTCACGTGATCCCCCAGTGCTCCAAGAACTGGACAACAATTAACTAAGTCAGGTGTGCAGATTCACGTTGGCTCAGAACTCGTGGCCTGCACTGCACAAGGCTCCTGGGATTGGTGTGGAAGGGCTTGCAGAGAGGAGTCGCTTACTGTGGCCGTGGCTCAGTGAAGACCATACCAGAAGGATTTCTGTCTCAGCTGCGGTTCCTTTAACTCTAACACTGTGTGCATGCAATGGGATTTAAAAATAAAAATACAGTCTCACTCTGTGAGACTGCATGTGTGTGTACATGTGTGTGTGTATGTGTGTGTGTGTGTGTATGCATGTATGCCCATGTGCCACAGCACACTTGGGGGACTCCTCTGAGTGTCAGTCCTTGCCTTCACCTCGTTTGACACACAACTTCTTGTTCACTGCTGTGAATGGCAGGCCAGCTGGCCATGTGAGCTTCCAGTGGTTCCCCTGCCTCTGCCTCCCATATGTCTTAGGAGCACCGGAATTCAGCCATGTGCAACTGTGTCCTGGGTTCTGCAGATCTGAGCTAACTCGGTACTCACACTTGCATGGCAAGTAACTTTGAACACTAAGCCATTGTCCCAGTCCTGGTGTGGTATTTAAAATGCCCAACTCTGTGGTCATGCCCCTTAGGAAGCCTCACTTACTTTTTAAATGTCAAATACATACATAGCTGCATTCATTCTTCCTCATATTATAAAGAGCAGAACCGAGGTGCTCTTTTGTGCTCACACCCAGAAACCGAAGGGGGTGCTCATAGCAGGAGAACAAGCGAGCAGGACACCCTCAGTCCAGGGCAGGAGTGTGAGCTGCTCCACACCTCCAGAGTTCAGGAGGATAGGAGCCTGTGGCATCTCAGGGGCCCCTGGCCATGGTCAGGTTGGCCAGTGGCTCCTCGGGGCCTCAGGAGAGCTGGTTAGGTTGGAGATAATTGACATTAACAGAACATTTACAAATGGAATTAGCTCCCCAGAAAGTGAAATGTTACCTAGCAGAGAGTAAACTTAGCCCTATGCATAGTGGACAGGCACAGAAGAAATATTTACTAAATAATGTCTCCATACCTTTCTCCCAGGTGAGGAAGATTTGCTTCGCCTTTCCCATCTCCTGTGCTCCACACGAGGTGGGGGTTCCACTTCAGGCTCTCCATCTTTTGTTTTTCTCGACTGCAGTCTTGGCCTAGGCGAACAGGCTGGTTTTGGAGCCCACACTAGCCCTGTGGTTCTCCTGAGCTGGGTGAGCTGCTCTTCCTTTTGCTCCAAGGCTGGGATAGAGGCAAGGGGTGGGCAGAAAATCCTTGACCTGGACACTGAAGCCAGGCTGGGGAATTTGGATCAAATATTAGGGTTGGCAGTAAGGCTGTGAGTCAGAAACAGGTGGTCAGGCTCAGATGACGTCAGACTGAGGAGGGGGCCAGAGCTGGTAGCTCAATGGAAGGGGGGCTTGGGAGAGGCCGACCTTGGTGCCACGCACCCCCAACCTTTGCTTGAGGTTAGATTGGATACATTGTATTTCCTGCATGTTTCTAGAAACAAACTCCGAAAGTCCAATTATCCCCTGAAAATAGTAAGTTCACACCCACCCTGGTTACTAAGTCACGTGGTCTGGTTGAGAAAATCAGGGCCCCAAGAGGCAGAGACACTCAAGGTCACATTGCCGGCCAGGGCAAGCCTGACTTTGGAACACCAGAATTTGAGCTCTCCACTGTCCAGCCTCCTGTGAACTGTCTTCACACAGGGGGACTTCGTTGTGTGACACCATGGCACGTCCCTCACTTATTGTAGAGTATTTGTACCAAGATATTTTTTGATCACCGATTTTGGTAGGTTTTAGTGGCACTTTGCCTGTGTGTGGAGCCTCACTTGGTTGCTTCATTGATTCGGAAAGACCCTTCTCTTGTGGGAAGCACCTACTTCTTGTGGTTAAGATTTTTTTAAAAAAAAAAAGATCACGTACTCCTCTCTCCTGATTGTCCCTCCCTCTCCGCTGCTGGTCCCTTCCTCTTCCTCTGAGTTACAGTTGCCAAGTTCTCTGTCACAAGAAGGAAAGAAGTCGTTAACGTGTTCGGTTCTAGATGCTGCTGTCAAAGGGCCGAGCTAACACTCTACCACAGGTTCTGAGAAACCTAGCAGTTTGCCCTTCTGCATGGATGTTGCAGTCTAAAGCCCCGCATTGTTAACTCGCATCTCTTTTCATTTCCAGATAGGCTGACCTAGAACCTTTGCAGATGACCTAGAGCCTTTGCAGATGACGATCCCTTGTGGAGGTTTTCTAGGTTGAGCAGGATTTGTTGGCTTCCAGGAGATGCTGTGCTCCACTCTTTCCCTCCAGCCTAGAGTTCTTGGGACAGATAGGGTGTGCACTCTTTCTATCCCCCGAAGCCTGCCCAGAATCCCACTTCTGAGCAATGTGGAGCTGAACTTGAAGGTGCCCCCCCATCCAAGAGAGGTATCATCATCTCTCTGTTTCAAGTACATTTCAGCTCACGTTGACTTTGGCCTTGGCACGTGACCACAAGCCAGCAGGCTTCTGTGAGAAACTGTGCTATAAGTAGCTTCCAACAGTTGATTCTCAAAAGTCAGAATTATCTCTGCTTGCTCTATTTGTCTTGGGCTTTTGACTGAAGACGATGGAATTCAGAGTTCATTAAATTGCACCGTGGATCTGACTAGTGAAGGGTTGGTCTCTGTGAATCTCTGTGTGTATCTGTGTATCTATTTTAACCTACTTGGTGGTATTTCTGAGAATTCGAGTGGTAGCTTTATCCCCTTTTTAAAATGTTGACTAACGTCCGTGTTGAATGTAAAGCAAGCATACATGCAGACCAGAGGTCAGCCAATTATCTGCCGAGTGTGAGGATCATTTTAACATCCCCTCCAAATTTGGCTTTTAGTCATTCTGTGAGGGTTTTGATTGGGCCCCTGATGGCGTGCAGCTAGACCTGCACAGATCTAAGCAGGTGGCCCTCCCAAGACAGAAGCAAGCCTTTGACATCATGGAAACCCTGGGTTTTTCTGTGTGACTGTCTAGCTGCTTCTCAAGAGAAGATGTGCTGCAGCATCCTGGGATGACTGTGTGGCTCGTCATTTGTATGGCCGTTCTCATGTGGTGACCCTTTGATCCTTTGCTTTCCATGAACTTCTCAATGGTATAACATTGGGCTTTGTATGGATTGATCAGAAATTAGAGGTTTCTGTGTTGATTTTAAGTTCATCCTTTTTTTAAGTTAAGCATGTTCTTTCAAAACAGGGTGGTGGGATTTTCAAAACTTTATTTTAAGATTTTAAAGAACACATAATTTCTACATTATTTTAGAATGTTAGAATTGATGTAAATTAGAGGGTATTGTGAATTATGTTGCTAGACCTACAGAGATCTAAGCAGGTGTTCCCTCCCAAGACAGGGACACCTGTCTTGGTTCTCGTACAAGATTGGAGTGGCCATGTTTTCATGTGGTTGAGGGTGTGCCTGGGAGCAGAATCGCAGGGTCACATGTCACCCCGTTTTCAGGGATTTGATGGACTACAAAGCTAAGTCCCACTAGGAAGTCAGAAGCTTCTACCTCCATAACATTTGTTACTGACTGCTAAATGCTAAAGAATTTAAGGTATAGCCACTTTAGAGGTATTAGGCACTGTATCTTTGCGGTTTGGCGTTATATTCCTTATGGCTAGGCATGCTGAATGCTCACTTAGGAGTCTCTATACTTTGTATCTTCTTTAGAGAAAAAGGCTACTGTCGTTACTTTAGAGTTTCAAAAGTTGCACTTCTGCTGCTGAGTTGTAAGCACAGTTTATATTAATAAATTCTGGACACCCGAACTCTATCAACACAGAGCTACAGTTTCCCCGTTCTGGATGTTATCCTTTGACAGACCGAGATCTTTAATTTTCATGGAATCTCATTCATTATCTCCCCCATTTGTTGCTGGTGCTTAGGTGTCCTAGTGAAGAAAACCTCACCTCATCTGTGAGGGTTTGAAGAATGCCCCCAGAGGCTCATATTGTGAATGCTTAGTCACCAGGGAGTGGCTCTATTTGAAAAGATTAAAAGGATTAGGAGGTGTGGCCTTGTTGGAGGAAGTGTGTCACTGGGGGTGGGCTTTGAGGTTTCAAAAGCCCATGCCACGCTTAGAATCTCTGCTTATGGATCTGAATGGAGCTCTCAGCTACTCCTCCAGTGCATGCCGGCATGCTGCCACACTCTCTGCTGTGACAATAATGGACTAAACCTCTGAAATCATAACTGAGCCCCCATTTTAATGCCTTCTGTCACAAGAGTTACCTTGGCAAAGGTGTCTCTGCCCAGCAGGAGAGTGGTGGCTGAGACATCATCTAAGGTCAGGCAGCCTCATACAGTTTTAGCTCTTAGCGCTAAGTCTTTTGCCCATTCTGAGTTAATTTTTTTATATGTATTATATAAAATTTAACTCCCTCTGACTTCACCCTTCTGACTGTAGATTTTACATTGTCCAGCTATCATTTGTTGACTTGTCTTGGTATTTCTGACAAAAATTAATTGACCCTAGGTATGCGTGTGCACTCTCTCGTCTTTTGCCCCGTGTTTCCCTGGACCATCAAGAAAGCCGCCATCAGATGTGGGCCTCTCTCTTGTACTTTTATAGCCAGGCATCATACCAAGCCTCTTTCCTTCATAATAAAGGACTAGCTATCCAGGAGGTGGTAGCACATGCCTTTAATCTCAGCACTCCAGAGGCATACAGATCTCTGTGAGTTCGAGGCCAACTTGGTCTACAGAATGAGTTCTAGGACAGCCGGGGCCATTACACAGAGAAACCCTGTCTCAAAAACAGCAGCAGCAGCAACAACAACAACAACAACAACAAAAGAATAGCTGGATCATAAGTATGATGGTTTGTCAATCTTACTGATCTATATATAAACCTTACATCAACATACAGTGTTGGTTCCTGCAACTTTGTAGTAACTTCAAAATCAGAATTGTGAGCCCTTCAGATTATTCTTTGATGTGATATTGGTGTCCACTCTTCAACCCCATATGCTTTGAGGCTTTTTTTTTTCTTTTTCTGTCTCTGTGAGTCATGCTAGAAATGTTACTTTGACGCGATCATGCATTCACTTCTAGGTCTGACCTTCTTATTCTATAAATGGTATGAATTCAGATGGAGTTGAAGGTATGCTGAAAGTTTGACCATTTGGGTCCCTTAACCTTGAAATCCTGGCAACTGGATAATACCCAAGAGCACCTAGCATGGTGCCCAGACATGCTAGGTACAAAGCACGTGTCTGCTCCCTCTTCCACCTCCTTCTCAGAGACAAGCTTTCCTTGTATCTTGTTTATTCAGCTCTGAATTCTTGCACAGCGCCAGTCTTTTCCCATGGAGAAGCCGATTGCTCCAAGGTGTGGCTAGGTCTTGAGGAATCTGTACCTCTCCTGGGATGTTGTGTTAGTTTGTTGCCAGAGTCTAGAACTGAGTGTAGTAGTTACTTTTCTCATTCCTATGACAAAATATCTGGCAAAAGTAACTTGAAGATAGGTTATTCTGGTGCACGGTTCAAGAGGACGGTCCATCCTGGCAGAGCGGGCATGGGGGCAAGAACCTGAGGCATCTGCTCATATTACACTTCAGTCAGGAAACAGAGAGAGATCCATGCAAGTGTGGTGTTTATGTTTCCCTTTCATTCTGCCTGAGATGAAGAATGGTACCACCCACTACGGTAGTCTTCCCACCTTGGGTCAATCTCTCTGGAAGCTTCCTAGTTGGCACATGTAGTGGTCTGTCTCCTGAGGTGGCTCCAAATCCTACTGAACTGACAATCAGGATGGGCTAACCTTCGTACCGAGCTTGGCCTATAGTAAGTACTTGCTCAGTGAATGTTTGTTAAGTGAATCCCAGTTGTTGCTCCTATTTTTTTATTTGCTTAATGAAATATAATTCTGATCGCTCATATACACTCTAAGTGTCACTAACGTTTGTCTGAATACTTAAGTACGATATTTTTCACTAGATTTGGTGGGATAATTTTTTTTATCTGACTTTCATGTTTAGCTTCTTTGAGTGGCAAAACCATTTCTCCAAATGGTGTTGTGTTTCTGACATCCAGGTGCATCCTTTTTAAGGCAGTTTGGGCCCACTAGAGGACTGGTTCTTAGTACTAAACTTTGAAATACAGGGGGAAATGGGAAGAAGGGAATGTGGAGAAGGACAAAGATGTGAGCATGGGGTGCTCAAGGAGTATGGGGTCACAAGGAAGCATACCCTCATCTCCAACGATCACTGATTGACTTTATACAATAGTCATGGTTTGCCTTGATTCTCCACACCTCCAAAGTCTAGACGTGAAACTGTGGACAAAGATTACCCCAGAGTTATTACTGGCTGAGGTAAGCCTGACTCACGACCAAGCAATGGTGCCTGTACTTGTTGAGCTAAGACAGCCGTCATGGGCAAACCACCTACGTTTAAAGGGACCATGTTGTCTTGTGGACTCAGAATAATTATATGTGAAACAAAGACAGAGCTCACAGGCTGAAGGCATTGAGAAATGGGTGCTACCTCAAAGAGCGGATTGTATGGCTTAGGAATGAGTTCATCCAAGTCAGCAGTTTGGGTTTTGTGATTATTGTTGCTGTTTCTCCTGTAAGTTCTGAGAACCTTGAGTGTGTCCAGATGAACTGTGACACAGTGTCCTCAAGAGGGTGGGTAGGAACAATAGCCCTGGAGGGGCCATAGGTGTCTTGTTTACCCTCTTAACTCCAAACCCTTCGGTACTACTTTTAGCTGGGCATGTTTTAAATATCACAATGCTGGGTAAGACCTCTGCTTTTGAGTATGGAGTCTGGTTTCTTGGTCTTTGGGGGCTATGGTTTTTAGGCTAGGTCATTTGTGAGAGTGTGTTTTATTGAAGCTGTGTCTACTGTCCCACTAAGAACTTAGTAGTTGCGACCAAACTGATCTACCTCTGTGTATGTGCACCTAACATTGGTAAAACACTCTCATTTCTTGGCTATAAATACTTGGTTTTATTTTGGAGAGTTTTGTTTTTGAGACATGGTGTCATTTTGTAACCCAGGCTGTCTGGTGTTCCCTATATAACCTAGAATGGTGTCACTTTGTAACCCAGGCTGTCTGGTGTTCCCTATATAACCTAGAATGGCCGTGTACTAATGGTGTCACTCTGTAACCCAGGCTGTCTGGTGTCCCTATATAACCTAGAATGGCCGTGTACTA
>NW_004949109.1:8014970-8027207 GCF_000317375.1 Microtus ochrogaster
GCCATGACACCTAGCCTTACTGCTGGTTTCAATCTGTTAATTGGAAAGCTTGTTCTGTTTGGTATCTAACAATCATCAGTGAGTTCAGGGGAGAGGCAACCAGGGGTAGATTTGGACACACAAAAAGCAAACTGATGACCTGTGCCGCAGAAGAGTATAACATGGGCAGCCAAGGATGGTGTGGGGACAGATAAGTTTGCTATGACTGGAACGCATCCTGGAGTTCTACCGCAGAGAAAGCTATGTCCAGTCCAAGAGTAGGGATAGGCAGACTTTTCTGCGTTCTTGAGAACTCCTCCCCCTTCCCTCCCTTTACCCACCCCACCATCTTCTAACTTCTAAATAGGAGTTATTTCCTTAACTAGAAAAAAAAGGTTGCGAGGGGGAGGGGAAAGAGGTGGGAAGGGACAGAGGGAGGGAAGGAAACGGAAATGACAGCAACAAGACATCTTAGTGGAGGAGCTGCCTCACTTACAGTAAATCTCCTAGCCTGTGGGCTGTGTGTCACCATTGCCCTGTGATAGCGGTGTGGCTGGGATTCCCAGGGGGAGGCATTTTACATTCATGCTTTCAGTCAGAAGCCAGCTCCCGCTGTCTTATCTACACTCAGCCTGAGGTTTCTGCATCGAATGGCTAGCCACAGAAGTGATGCTAGGCGGCATTTCACACCTCGTCACGTGGCCGGTCCCATTTCTCTGTAATAACTGAGACACAATCAGACTAGAGAGCGAGCAAGTGAGGAGGCCGGCGGTGCAGCTGTGTGGGAGCCTGAGGCTGGTGAGTGATGGGCAGAACGAGGGGAGAGATCAGAGAGACAGTTTAGGAGGAGAAGCCTCACAGCTTGGAAGAGAGAGCCCCCTTTGAGGTTTGCTTCAGTGGTCTGCCCTTAATTTTGAAAGATCTACCAGAAGAAAAAGTTTAAAGGAAAAAGTACAAAAATCACCCCAAATCTCAGCCAGAAAATTACCACAGTGAATATTTATCTTAGGCACACCTCTCTACAGTATAGAGATGAACAGAGAAGTGATGGTGTAAGGCTGGCTGTAGACAAAGTCTACGTTCCAAAATGAAACATCTGGTGTGTGTGTGTGTGTGTGTGTGTGTGTGTGTGTGTGTGTGTATTACTTGAATTTAAATTTAATTTAAATTTACTTGAAATTAAATTTAAAGAATGGCTGATGCTCTGTGAAGTAAGTCTGAAGCAATAAGACTGCCTTCTCTTGGGTCAGAAGGGATGGAAACCACCTAGCCAGTGGCGGGCAGGGTGGCCCGAGGACCACAGAATAGTGCAATAAACAGTCAGGAGCCTTGTGTCCACCCCCACCTGTATTTTTCTGTTTGCTGCTTGTTTTCATGTTGTTAGGATGTAATGTCTTTCTGATGTCTGTGGCTCTAATTCCCCCTATTTACCTCCTAATTCCTAATCGATGCACTGTTAACCCTGCACTTTTTACCGTGGCGTATTATTTTACCTATTGATGTTTGGTGGATTTCATCTTTTAAACGAATTTTTGGGTGTGTTATTCCCTAAGTTTGTGAATTCTTTGATTTTGAGGATGGTCATTCATATTTGTTTAGTGTAGAGGGTGGAACCCAGGGGCCACAGGCATGCTGGTCAAATACTCTACCACATCCCCATCCTTTATTGATTGTATTTTGAAAGACAGCTCTTCTATTGCCAAAGTGTTTTCTAAAGACAATTTATACTCTTTTATAGGGTGCTTTCTTTGAATGGGATTTTTTTTTTTTAAAGGCAGGGTCTCATGTATTCCAAGCTGGTCTTGAACTGTCTTTGTAGCTGAGGATGACTTTGAACCCCTGATCCCAGTCTCCACTTCCAGCAAAGTGCTAGGATTGCAGACATGCACTACCACGCCTGCTATAGCCTGGAAAATGCACATGGTAGGTAGACAAAACCCAGGACTTTGTGCATGAGGGGTAAGGTCCCTACCAACCGAGCTATATCCCTAGTCCACTGAATGGAGATGCATCTAAGAATCAATAGTGGAATATAGATTGAGCAGTGGCTAAAATAAAATTGAGTTGGAAATTGGCCACCAAATTATGGATAAATTGGAATACTGTTTGGAAATGGGCTGTTTTTTTGGTGAATGTCTCCTGTGTCTGCCACATCCAACGATGCGTGTTGGGCAGCAGCTCTATGGATGTCCAGGACTCTGTACGGTGCCTAGGGATCTTGGCTGGGTACCTTGCTCTTCCTTCTCCCTGCCGTAAAGACCCTTGGCTGGCCAGGGCAGGTTTTCGTTGCCATCTAAAGATAATGGAAAAAGGGGTAAATATTTTTATCCACCCACGAGTTGGCAGCTGGTGATTATTGTTTCAGCTGACATCTCTGCTGTTGTCATTGTTCTGGGACACAGTCTTTCACCTTGGATCACAAGCTGTTGTCTTAATTGTGAGTCCTCTTTAGAGAACATTCTGAAATGTCCCATGAACACCGTGCCTTTTTTTTTTTTTTTTTTGAATACTTCTAAGTAGTCTTTGTTCCCTCTGTGTTGACACAGCTAGAAGTACCTGTGAGCGTTCTGGGGGCCTATTACTAAAAAATCTCCGGCTGCCACATGGAAACCAAGTCTCGTGTTTTACCCTTTGTTTCATCTTCACTATGCAGGAAAGTAAAGGGGAAAGCAAATTGCCTGGATGCGAATTAACAAGATTGAGCCATTACACTTGGCCATGACTCAGCAGAACTCAGCCGCTGGCTGTGAGAGGGAGAGAGGCAGAGGTTGTACGCCTGCCCCTGTGTTCTCATTTGTGCAACAACAAAGGCAGAGAGGGAGGTGGTGAGTGTCTCCGAGTGCTTGGTTCTAAAACTGATTGCCCAGAATTTAAGTGATTTAAAATTAAACTAAACATACATTTAGTTTGCCCCGTATCCAGTGTTCAGTGGACGGCCAGGGTGTCTCTCGTGTCAGCATCGCTGCAGTCCTGCTGGGTGGCCCTGGGTAACCCTGGTCCACGCATAGAGTGCTCCCTTCCTAGACTGGCCTTCACTCTGTTCTGATTAATGGCTCTCCATAAATTCCCTTGTTCCCTTGGCTTCAGTTGTTCTACCCAGGTGATATTATAAAGCTCTGCTTCCCTGTGGCCCTCTTGGCATCCTCTGATTTCAGGACACATACAGCCCTCAGGGTATCCTGGGAGGGGGTGGGTCTGGATCATTGCAGTACAGTCTTTGCTAGACAATCCCCAGCAAAGGCCTTCATGTTTGCAGGTTCTCACCAGAGGGTGGAATGGGGAATTTTGACTGTAATTCCCAATGGAATGGTTCTCTACACTTATTTAGAACCATTTATCCCTTAGAACATCTGCTTCAGCTCCTTATTTCCCTGGGGCTTCTGCCCTTGCTGGGAAGGACAGAACTGGGTTCTCTTCTTTGTTCTCCCCTTCCTGACTGACCCTGCCATCTTCAACATTTTCTTTAAGGCTCACTTGTCAGTTGAGAACATGCTCAGAACCCGGGCTGTAAACTGGTGTGGAGGTATGATTATATAACACATGAGCGACATTGACTTCTAGTCTAAAGGGAGCTCTGTGTCATCATTGTGCCCAGTCTTGAATTGCAATGTTACATTTGTGTTGGAGAGAGGTCCCTTGTTGGTTCCTGGCGGCCCAGCTAGCTTAGACCTGAAATAATCACACAGAAACCATATTATTTAAATCACTGCTTGGCCCATTAGCTCTAGCTTCTTATTGGCTAACTCTTACATATTAATTTAACCCATCTCCATTACTCTGTGTATTGCCATGTGGCAGTGGCTTACCTGCAAAGTTCCAGCATGTCTGACTCAGGCAGGGGCTCCATGGCATCTCTCTGACACTGCCCTTCTTCCTCCCAGCATTCAGCCTAGCTTTCCCTGCCTACCTAAGTTCTGCCTTGCTATAGGTTCAGGGCAGTTTCTTTAATCATTAATGGTCCTCACAGCCTACAGAGGGGGCTCCCACATCACATCTGTGGTCTGTCAGTCACTATCAGAACATGCTCTCTTTGATCCACCAATAGATCCATATTACTAAAATGTGTTTGTGTCACCTGAGGGACTTGTATTAGGCAGAGGTGAGGCCTGTGGTTGAGCCAAGGAGCCATCTTCTGAGTTTGACCCAGAAGGCAGGAGTAAGATGCTTCTGGCAGAAGGACCCTGATGGTCATGAGGAGAGTGGGTGTAGCTGCCCACATACCTACGAGCTCTGTGGTCCTAGAATCTCATGATCTCCATCGGCCCAGCCTAGAGGCCTGCCAGGGGTGCGTGCCTGATACTAGTTAGTGCCGTGTAACAAACATTTCAAAACTTTGACAAAGCTATATAAGAGATGAATCTCCACGCAAAAATGTTTGATTTAGGAGTGGATAAGACATAGAACTGCAGTCCTTGACACATGTGGAGGTCAGGGTGGCCTCTGGCATGTCTAGAGAACAAAGGCAAGATCTCAGGGTGCTACAGTTTGATTGCAAAATGCCCCTCACGGGCTCATGAATTACAGTTGGTCCCCAGCCAATGCCACTGCTTTGGAAAGTTGTGGAAACCTTAGGAGGTGGAGCCTCGCTGGAAGAAGTAGGTCGTTTGGGCACGGGCCTCGAAAGTTATAGCTGATCCTGACTTCCAGCCTGCTTCTCTGCTGACTACTGAGCTGAATCTCTGAGATGTGAGCAAGCAAGCAGCCTTGGGCCCCCACTACCATGGACCCAGCCTCTTTAGCTGCCTCGCCTTCCCCACCTTGATGGACTGTAGTGTCAAACCGTAAGTCGAAATGAGTCCTTCCTCTGTCAAGTTGCTTCTCGTTGGGTGTTTAGTTCAGCGATAGGGAAAGTAAACATCCTAGGAGTTTTATTAGGACAAAGAAATCTAAGTACATTAGTTTGAAAGGAAGTTCATATGTATTTCCCATGCCCGAAAAGCTGGTAAGCACTGCGTGGCAAGTAGTAATGCTGAATATAAAGAATATAATGCATGTTTTAAGGTCGTGATTGACAGTTCCATTACCATCTACTAAGAAAACACGAGTCTTTTTTGAAGCCAGGTTTTATTATGTAACTGGTCTTGGCCTCCTGGATGCTGGGATTATAGGCTTGCACCAACATGTTCAGTAAAAAGTTTGTCTTTAGATAAAGCTAAGCATGGTGGTACAGTCCGTAAGCTTGCATGTGGGAGGCAGAAGGGTTATTGGTTCAAGGCCAACCTAGGTTACATAATGAAACACTATCTCAAACAAAGCAAACTCCCAGTTTGCTGTGGTGGAGTGGGGTAGCAGGGGCAGTTTCTGGAAAAATTGATGGTAACTCATTTTATCCATGGCCTATTGGTGCTGTTTCAGATGGGTGGGCGTGGCAGAATGAATATTCTCCTTTGTGTGCTCACATTCCACAAGTTGGTACGTTAACAAGAATGACAAAATTTCCTTAGCCCCAGATGTACAGTTTGGGAAGGATTCAGAAGGGCTGTGTTCTGTCCCATTCAGTCCAGCTGGTACATGCTCCTTCATACATGTTCACATGTGTGTGGGGGTTGATGCTGGCATGAACTGGGGCTGTCTCCGTTTGTTTCCTGATGGGCCTTCCCTTGTATTGCCTTTATACTGGTTACTCTGAACATGGTGGCTGGGATCACAGGTGTCCCCTGTGGTCTCATGCTTTGCCTGCTCGGTCCCTAGTCTGTGGTGTTGTTATGAATGGTGAAGCCCCTTTAGCAGTTGTGGTCTGGCTGGTGGGCGTAGTAGGGTATGGAAGGTGAGCCTTTGAATGTGTTCGCCACCACTTCCTCTCCTTCCTGTACCATGTGGACAGAAGCTTCTGCCACTATTCCTTTCCCACTACAATGGACCGAAATCTTTCAGAAGTCATGGGCCAAAGTAAGCTTCGCACCCCTTTAATTCTCTCGCCCTGCACCATGGGATAGTTGTTAACAAGGGGTGACCGAAACTAACACAGTAACCAAGTTGAAGGGCAAGCGTCTCTGTCTAAGATGGCGGCTGTGTTGCCATTCTTCATGGGGTCTTGGGCATCACAGGATACCACCCCTGTTTTTCTAGCAGCATGAGGAGCAGAGGGCCATCTAATGAGTGAGGTGGTATATCCCTGTCATAGCATGTGGGAGGCAGAGAGACTATAGGTTCCAGGCCAGCCAGGGTTACATAATGAGGCTATTTCAAACAAAACCAAACCACAGTGTGTTTTATTTGCTGTACAAGCAACTCAATGATTACCAAGCCTGTGTAGCAGGATAGAAACTCAAGACAAGATGGAAAGGAACTAAGAGACTCTGCGTCTTGCACCTTACACACTTCACGGTAGCGGAGAGACTGAGTGACAGTCTCCTTGTCAACACTGGCGGCAGAGGTGCTTCTGGATTTTTCTTAACTTCTTGACTCTTAGCTGCCAAAATCCACTCCAGGTTTTTCTTCTGCTTTGTTCTGCCTTTTCCTTCTATTTCTACTTCCTTTTATTTTTTTCCTCCCAGCTTGAAACCTTTGGTGCATCTCCTGTTCATTTCTTCTCGGCTGTCCTTCTGCTAAGTGTAAAACTTGCTAGGTGGCTCTTTCTCGCCACCTACATTCAGCATGGCCGTGTTTCCTTCACCAGCGATGGCTTCTGATTGCCCTGGCCATATCGGAACAATACCTCCAGAGTCCATCACAGAAGCTTCGTTTTACTGAGTTTGCTTTGAGCTTAGATTCTCAGTTAGGCAGAGAGCAAACCTGAAGTGTGTACATCTGATACGTGACCCAGTGGGGTATTTAGTTTCTTGTTTGAGCGCTCAGGTAATATGTTTGTAGAAGATTACTCATTGAGGCTTTTACATTTCCAGAGAGCTGATAAGTACATTTTCATAGGTGGTGGAGAAGTTTTGAAAAGTGTATTTTCACTCTTTGTAGTGACTCCGTTGATAGTCTTTTAAGTTAAATAATAAAACATAACGTGCCATTGCAGATTGTGAAAACCATCGTGCTCCCCCCAGACAGGCATCAGTTAAGGGAGGGGTATGCCACCCACTGGTAGAATTTAAGCCACCAGATGCTATTTTGGGTTCTTGGGTGGTGCTCTCTCTTCTTACCCTTTAAACTGCTAAGTCACTTCCTGCTTTGCATTTTAATTTGCTGTAAATTAGATGCCACCGGCCTAGGTCTGGCATTAGACACTCAAGTGAAATTAAACACCCCAAGAAGGGAAGGCAGCTCTGTGAGTAAATCTATCCCTTCTATGTAGAAGACCACGTGAGCCTGCAGCTCAGCCCTCTGGGAACCTCGGAAATGGCCAGGGGAGCTTGTCAATTCTCCAGAGGATTTGGAGGAATTAATATAAAATACAGCTAGGCTTGGGGGTCTTGTAGCTTAGCATGTCGACCCTGTCCTGAAGCCAATGTCACAGGAAGTGGTCCCATTGGTCCAGCTCCCATCTTTGTCCTGTACATCCTTTTCCAGTTAGCTAGGTCCCATCCCATCTTCCAGACTCCCACCTAGAACACCTGCCAGCAACCAGTGTGTTCTGCTTTCTTTCACACATGCGCAGCTTGTTTCTTCCATCAGAGTGGTTTTACCTTGGAATTAAGCGTGCATTCCTTTAGCTTCCTTTGCTGAGGGCCGAGAACAGCCGTGTGCCCCAAGCAGGCGGTTTCTAGATGCACAATGGGTGGACATTTCCCCAGTGTGGTTGCTCTCTTTGACTTTTGAATCTTTTGCTGTGGCATCCTTTATTATTCCATGTTGCCCCATAAGTATCTTTTTTGTTTATTTATTTGTATGCGTGTTGTGTGTTTGTGTGTGTGCAGGTATGTGTGCACATGTGTGCGTATGCGCGTAAAGCCCAGAGGTCGGTCTTGTGCATCTTCAAGTACTCCTCACCTTATTGTTTTGAGGCAGAGTCTCTCACTGAACTTGGAATTCACAAGACCCAGGAATCCTTCTCTCTCTGCCTCCCCAGTGCTAGGCTTACAGGTGTGTGATGCTGTGTTTCTTATCATCATCGTCACTGGGGGCCAAGTTAAGACTTGTTCCTGTAAGCTAGGCACATTACTTATTATACTATCTCCCCAGATCCTGGGTTTTTTTTTGTTTTGTTTTTAAACCAGTCTTACTGTGAATCCAGCATGATTTTTAAACTTCCAGAGGACAACACTTATAGGCTGTGCCATTCCACCCGACTTCATAAATGTTTCCTTTGAAATATAGAAAAACAAGTGATAATGACCAAAACTGTGGGATGAAGAGAATGGTCCAGTCTTGACTTTTCCATCAGATAATAGAGTCACAGCTTGGGAACTCATCTACCCCAATCATCCCGATCTGTTCTGGCTCCAGGGACCACATGGGCGATCCATACAGCAGGAAGGATGCCAGTCTACTGGAGAGAACATCATCACTGTGGACTGAGGACTGGATCCCCACTGTGAGCCCTATTCAAAGAGCAGGGCATTATTTCAGGCAAGCATGATGCTTACCTAGAACTTGAAAACTTTCCTTGTGCAAACAAGGAGAAAGGCTCTCATCCCCAGGGCATCCTATTTCTGGCCTAGAACCCAGTCAGAGAGAAAGTGGCTGGCACTTCTAACTGGGGAGCACAGGTGACCCCGAGTCCTAATGGCAAGGCATGCTTTACCTTCCTAGGGCTGGCATCATTTGTGCTAAATCTGAGGCTCAAAACTGGAGTAGCTTTAATAGGATTGAATTCTGTTTTTCTCTCATTCGCTGTCCAGATACAGTCACGTCTGTGCTGGGATGGTGACCAGAAAGAATGGCTTTCATTTCTAGGCCGAGTTCTGTGTCCTGGTAGGATGGATAAGAGGCACTGAGTGGCATTTCTACCATCAGGGAACAGTGGACTGTGGAGAGGAGATGGCTCTGGAGGGTGTGCGGGTAGCTGTAGTCCATACCATTTCATAGGCAGTGAGGATCACAGGGCGAGTGTGTTGGCCAAGAGATTTGCTCACCTGATGAAGAGAGCTGAATGGAAAACTGGTGAGAAGGAAAAAGGAATGAAAACGTGATGGAGTGGAGAATAATGTGAATGAGAAGTGACGGAGATAACGGCCCTGAGAGTGTGCAGCCCTAGGCAGGATGCAGATGGTGCTTTCTTAGAGACCACAGAGCCCCTGCTAGAAGGAGGGTTGATTGCTAATTTCCCACTCCAAGTTTCATTCTGCTAAGTCCTGATGAGCTCTCAACTCTCCCTCCCCCCGTTTGCGTCTTTAGAAGACCGAGAGAGAAAGGCAGGGGCTGTCACCTTTGCAGTTCCTTCCAGCCCAATAGAGAAGCATCCACCAGAGATGTAGAATGGTGGGAACAGGTGATGAATGCCACAAAGAAACATGCTTTAGACATGGCTGAGTACTCTACGGACATTTCAGAGGTCACAGAAAAGAAGAAAGGAGAAGGAAGACACATCCATGAGATTCTCTAATCTGCGGTCTAACCCGGAATGATTCCAGTGGACAGGAAGTGGGGCACATGCCTGTGGGAACACACGTGTCCACATGAAGAATGTGTTCCCGGCTTGACGGTTCTTGTTAGCGATCTTTTCAGTAACTTTTCCAGGGAGTGTAAGGACAAATAAAATGCAGTCTGTAAGTGGGATGTGCACCAGCATCTAGCAGTCAGGATACAAAGTATGACTCAGACTCCAGGAAACATGACTAATACTTTCATAGACCAAGTAAAACTGGAGTCCAAAAGAGAAACAAAGCCATTTGGGGATAGGGAGAGGGGGAAGAAAGGTTTCATGGAGAGGGTGCTGGCTCAAATGGTTCAAGGAGGATGAAGGACATTTCTGCAGAGGGGGGAGAGAAAGTGGGTAGGAGGAGTTCTGTGAAGGATAAAAGGATACGATGGTGGGAACACCGGGTACCACGAGCTTTTATGAGTGTGAGCCTTCGGAGATGGAGTTTGGGTAAGAGCAGCTAAAATACAGTTGCTTGGCATCTGCCAAGGACCACATTGGACATTTCAGTCATTTTAGAACCTTGTGATGCCTGCCTGTCACCAGTGCCTGTTTTCAGCTGAGAATGTGACTCACACATTTAGTAGTGTGTGTGCTTTAAATGTCAAAGAGCTGGAGTCCAAAGCCCTTGATCTGACTGTGTTGTGGCAAGTTTCTCATAGTGGCCTTGCAGCTCTGCTTACCCTCTGCACATCAGCACTACAGGGCAGGAGAGAAAGTCCGGAAGGTGACTAGGACAATGGACGGAAAGCTGAGCTGAAACAGTGGGCGAAGTTGAGTTATTCGCCAAACCTCATGGGAGCTGACGATGGATGGGTAGTTTTGAGAATAAAGGAATATAAAGCCAATTGGAGGTGATGAGTGTCAGGGAGAGCCATACTTTGTGGTATTTGGGGGGGTCTTGGAGAGGCAGTTTGTTGGGATTGGGGGCATTGTTTGGGAAGTCAGAAGCAGGTGCCAGTTTGACTTCAAAGGGTCAGGAGGTTTGATGTTGGAGGGACCAGTGCAGGGCCACTTGGCGGAGAGTGGGCTAGAGGGGGGGAAAGAGCTGTATGGCAGCTGCCTTCAAGACACTGGGCACAGGTAAGATTGCCAAAAGCGGAATCTTAGAAAAAGAATTCAATAGCATAAAACTTTAGTAAATGCTCATATGACTGGATAAGAAAATAAAGAAGAATCAGGAAGAACTGCTTGGCTCTAAGAAGAGGTCACCTCTTCTTCTCAGCAGCGTTGCAAACAATAGCAAAGGTATAGAAACTACCCAAAGCCTAGAGGCAGGCAAATGCATCAGGAACACAGTGCCCGTGTGTGGCCTGTCATATGACCAGAACAATCTTACAGCAGGCAAAAAATGGGTCACGTGTTAAGTGAAATTGACCAGTTACAGAAAGATGAACACTGAGTGACTCTGCTTATGTAAGACATCTAAAATCAGTGATGGTTGCCAGGGCCCAGGAGGCGGGAGAGAACAGGAAGTTACTGGTGGCTGCAACATTGTGATTTTGCAAGGTGAGTTGTGGAGAGCCGGTGTGCAACCTTGTACATAGGTACAGGTTAATAAGCCTGTGCAGTACACCTTAAGTCTCCCAACTTCATATTAAGTATCCTGACCACAGTAAACGTATTAGGTGTTTTACACACATACAAATATGTGTTTAACGGAACCGGGAAGCACACTGTCCAACACAGAGTCTGGGAAAGCCCCAGGATTGCTGCACAAGCGTGCTAGAATTATGTGTGCAGAGCTGGCGTTTGCAGTGAGCTGGGCTGCCAAGAGAAGCTAAGCATGAATGTAGTTCTGCAAGCCTGGATCCCAGACCCAGGCTTGGTTCTTTTTCTTCACAAAACAGCGACTTGGGTTGTCCCAGTCTCACTCTTCATCCATCTTTGTTCTAAGGGGAGCTAACTGGAAAGCACAGGCTAAACATGGGCAACATCATTGTGAGCCACGGTGGTGAGGCGGCAGGGGGCAGGTACCCAGCGGAGTCAAGGGAGCTGTGCTCGGCTGGCCTCAACAAGCAGCAGAGGAACAGCTCACACTGAGGATAGGAACATGTCTGAGTACTGCTTAAGATGTGTGCAGTTACCCTAGTTTCTGTTTCTGGTTATGTTATTATTATTATTTTTTTTTGGTTTTTTTCGAGACAGGGTTTCTCTGTAGCTTTGGAGCCTGTCCTGGAACTCCCTTTGTAGACCAGACTGGCCTCGAACTCACAGAGATCCGCCTGCCTCTGCCTCCCGAGTGCTGGGATTAAAGGCATGCGCCACCACCGCCCGGCTTCTGGTTATGTTATTAAATCATCAAAATACCACAGGTGCCGTACTCTTATTTCTTCAAGCTGAAACCTGAGGGTTGGAGGGGGAGACCTTGTCTCAGGGTCAGGAGAGAAAGATTTCTCGATACCATGGAGGTGATTGGGTACTGTGGAATTTGAATAAGCATGGTCCCTATATATGAGGCTTCATTGGCTTCATTGAATGGTCAGTCATCAGGAATGGCACTATTTGAGAAGGATTAGGAGGTGTGGCCTTGTTGTAGGAAGTGTGTCACCAGGGGTGGGCTTTAAGATAGTAGCCCTGGCCAATCTAGAAGACTGTGTTTTGGTCTTCTGGGGAGGGACATGCAAAAATCTTGCCTTGTGATTTAGTGTGGGAATGGGGATTGGAAGCATACAGAATTTATGATTCTACCCGCAGAATGGAACAGTGGTTCTTAACCTGTGAGTGGTGACCCCTTTGGGGCTTGCATATCAGATGTCCTGCATATCAGATTGTTGAATAAGAGCAGC
>NW_004949109.1:8028477-8051446 GCF_000317375.1 Microtus ochrogaster
TCTCTCTCTGTTTGGATTTCCTGCCTGGCTTTATTCTGCCTTGCCATAGGCTGAAATAGCTTTGTTATTAACTAATGGTAATCAAACATATTCACAGCACACAGAGGGGAATCCCACATTATTTCCAAAGTAAGAGAAGGACAGAGAATACCAGCTACATGTCTCAAACAATGCACACACACATCACCCTGGTCTCAAACAATGCACACACACATCACCCTGGTCTCAAACAATGCACACACACATCACCCTGGTCTCAAACAATGCACACACACATCACCCTGGGAATGTGTTAAACAATGATCATGACTTAGAACTATCCAGAAGCAGGTAAACATTAGCACAATGGAATTTAATAATGATGATGGTATGAGAAAATGGTGAACTCTTCAATGCCAGTTAAAGGAAGTAAAAGAGTCTTGTTTAGGAGAAACAAGCCCAGCTCCTCAGCATTTCCTACGACTTGCCAGTCCTAGTGAACTGTAAAGGCATTGGTGCCAGAGAGAGCTGGGAGCATCTCTTAGAGTCAAGGCTCAAAACCAAATTAAAAATTTCAGTAGATTAGAATAGTGACACATATCTAAACCCTTACACTCAGGAGGCAGAGTTTCAGGACAGCCTGGGCTAAACAGAGTGCCTCTGTCTTAAGAAACAAACAGGCATGAAGACAGAGACAACAATAACAGTTTCAGTGGACTCAAGGCAAGGGAGTGAGTGCAGCCTTATGTTCTCTCTGGAACAATGGATCTTGTCTTTTAGTAAGGGAAGCACGAAGGCCGATTGTGAGAGTTTCCATCTATGCTTCCAAAAGGGCTGGAGACAACGCGTGGGAAATGACTAAGGAAGAAGGAGCTGCATAGAGTCCGGAGATAGAGCTCAGTGGTCAAGAGCACTTGCTGCTCTTTCAGAGGACCAGGGTCGAGTTCCCAGCACCTGCTTGGGGCATCTCATAGTTACCTGTAAACTCCAGCTCCAAGAGTTCTGACGGCCTCTTCTGGCCTCCACGGGCACCTGCATGCCTATGGCTCTCATGCATACCGTTCACACATACGCACGGAGTAAATAACCCTGTGTTTAAAATGATGTGGCTGTTTGTTTGCTGGGTGGCAAGTGAAGGTGGTAACCTGTCTGATGTCGGGTATGGTGGGCAAGTGGCTGGCGCTTTCCTCTCTAGTGGCAGAGAGGAAATGAGAAGCAAGGTATGGAAGGTACAGTGAGATGAATTTCACTTCTAAACATTGGAAAACCGCAGTTTAGCAATTAAGTCAGAATATCGTTCCTATCGTGGGGGAAGCCAATGGAGCTAATAATATGCAGTGTCGTAGAAAGAATGCTGGCTTTGGGTGAGAATTCCCCCTGGGGTTCCACAATTCTGGGAGTGACTGGTGGAGGGTTTGTACTTTTTGTTCAGTCTGTAGTGGCAAATGAATGACCCGGGCCTGGACTTGGACACCGCTGCCAAGCGCTGTTCACAGCTTCACCCATGGGCCTTGCTGAAGTGGCTTCTGAAGGACCAGGAAGGAGCCGGTGGCAGAAATGGCATCCTGTCTGGATAGGCCATGTGGGGCAGGCATCTGGATCGGTAGACTCTCGACTCCTGTCTTCCCCAGAGGGAGAGGCTACAGTGAAGCATGCTCTTCTGGGAGCTGCCCTGTGGGTGCCGGAGTGGAGGCTTTGACTTTGAGCGTCAGTGTCTGTCCCCAGGGACAGTCAGGCACTATTGGTCCTGCCAGACCTAGGGACAGATAGATCAGAAAGGTCAGCAAGAACTGCACATAGGTTCAGCACTGCTCATCAATAGCTGAGGTGATTGCAGGCCCCACCAGCGCCCCGAACCTTCTGATCCTGAGACATTTAAGTCACATCACTGAATCTGTCCTTCCGACATGTAGTGTGTCTGAAGTAGAGTTATCCTGAGATGTTCTCTGAAAGGGCCCACGCCTGTGTCAGAATACTTTCTTTCACCGTAGCATAGGAGTGGGCACCCCACTGTGGTTTTCTGGTGCCAATTCAGGGCATAATTTATCCGCTGTGCTGAACTATTGCTAATTATCTAGAACTCTGCCTCTGTGCCTTCAGCTGTGCAAGGAAAACCTGGCCCAGCGTCTGAGTGCAGACCCCAGCCCTGATAGCTGAACAAGGAGCTGGATTACAGGCCACTGTTTTCCGTCTTTTGTCTTTGTTAACCTTTGTTGTTAGTGTTAACCTGGTGTGTGTGTGTGTGTGTGTGTGTGTGTATGTGTGTGTGTGTGCATATAGAAGGCAGAGGTTGAGGTCAGGTGCCCAATCACTCCCCATCTTATTTTTTGAGACAAAGCCCCTTAGTGAATCCGTAGCTTGCCAGCTCAGCTAGACGGACTGCCTAACAAGCCCTAGGGACCCGCCTGTCTTCATCTGCCTGGTGCTGGTCCGCACCATCCCTCCAAGCTTTTCTGTGGGTGCTGGGAATCTGAACCCAGGTCTTCCTGCCTGCATAGCAAGTGCCTTATAGACTGAGCTGTCTGCCCCACCCTTGTCCTGCTTTGGGGGACAGCCAGTGGGGATGAAATGTGTGACCTTCCCCTTCTTGCTCTATCTTCTTCCAGAGGGAGCTCATTGCTCTGATGGTTTACAGCTAGGACTCCTCGATTGTGTGTGGTTTGTTGAAATGATAACTGCTGAATTTCTTTACAGTACTTATTGGCTTTGGGTTGAACGAGGCATGGAGGTCTTGGACTGCAGAAACCAGGAGAGGAGGGGATGGGACTCAAGTCTGTCTATTCGGTCCAAACCTGACGCCTTAGGTTTTTTGGGTTTTTTTTCCTCATTTCCTTCTTACGGCGTCCTGAGAGATGAAGCATACTATTTCCTGTTTTGCGTGGGAAAAACCCTCTACCAGATCAAGGAAGTGGCTTTCTTTCTAAAGGTACATTCTGAAGTAGGAGAGCACCAGTTCAAACTAGGCTCCTGCCAAGGCGTGTTGTGGCATGCACGCCGCCCTCCGTTCTTTCCCAAATAGTGTCTCCTTTTTCATGTGAAGTTAAAAAAAGAAATGTCTCCTAGGATCATCTCGTAAATATGTTGGTCTTTATTCTGACCCATTGAAAAACATTTTTCAGAAGACTTAGTTATTTTATGTGCGTGAGCATTTTGCCTGAATGTATGTCTGTGCTTCACGTGTGTGTCTAGTGCCCCCAGAAGAGAGTGCGTGAGCCTCTGGAGCTGGAGTTACCGTGACTGGGAGACACCCTACGGGGATCAAACCCGGGTCCTCTGCAAGAGCGGCACATGCTGCTAACTGATGAGCCATCTTTCTAGTCCTCTTCCCCACGTTTTGCTAGGACTCTATTCTCTTAGCTCCCCCAAATGGCATATGTTTGCATACATTATGCTCACTGAACTTATAGCTACAGCTGGTTTCTCATCTTTTTAAAGAAGCTGAACAGCAGTGAAAAAGGCCACAGTCCAGCTCTGAGGCCTGGCAAAGTATCTTTACATTGGCCAGGGTGCATCTGGCTTTTCCCTCAGATAGGAGGCTCCATGCTTTAGAAAAATGGGAGAGTGTGGTCTCTTCCTTCCCAGCTCGGTGATGAGGCTGACTCGAAAGCGGGCTGACACCGAATTCTGCCACAGCTCAAACACTTGTAAAAGACAACATCCACAAAAGCCTCCAAAACACCCATGAGGCCCCTCCAGCACACCACAAGAATTTGTAGAGATTTATGAGCACATACCTTTATGGGGGCGACGGGGATCAGGTCCAGGAGATTCCAGAGCTCCTGGGAGCTACAGGATGTTCTGTTTCTGAAGCCAGGTGGTAGTTATGCACTCACAGAAGTCAATTCTATATGTACTCAAAGATTGGTGCACTTTCTTGGGAAACCTCAGCAAAAGAAAAATGAATATAAGTGGCCATTGTTTGTGACAGGGATGCGGTTACATTTTGTTTCGAACAGCATGTTCCTTGAGTTAGATAGAGGTTTTTCCATCCAAGGGTCACTGGGTCAGGTGTGAACACTGGTCTTTCGTGGGTCGGTCCTCATCTCAGCATCCCAGAGCTCAGGCCCCTGGCCCCATGACCTGAGGAACTTATCATTCATTACAGCTTTCCTAGGTCAAGACAGTCAAGACAACTACCTGAAGTAGAAGACGTCCCTTAGTCGAGGCTAGCCCCCTAAAGTGGGTCCATCCTGACCCTGCAGAGTTCCTGAGGTAGATGCAGGGGTCCTTCTTAGTCCTGGCTTAGCCCTGAAGAGCCCCCGTGAGTGGGTGTGGTACTGGTCCCTGTACAATGACCAGCCGTGGCGCCTGGGACCCCCACACATGAGACACCGCTCCTTTGTTCTTGGCTCTGAGAACGACCCCATCCTCTTCCTAGACTGAGTTTCCTTTGCCTTTTAGAGGGCAGCAAGATCCTGGGGAACAAAACAGTAGTATTTTCCTGGCTTCTACCCTTGGGCTGCTTTAGGGTATGGGAGGAAACAGGGAAAGAGAAAGGGGTGTGGTCCTGGCAGAGACCTTCTCCCTGAGTGCCAACTCAAGATTATCAGCTTTAGCCCACTCCGAGCCTACTTGGCCTGCTTGAGAGTTCCCTGCAGAGTAAGATTGGCCAGATCAGGCGGTAACGGTGACCCTGCTCGCTCATCAGTTGCCTGAGTGGGGTCTGGACTTCTCCTTTGGCAGGGTTTTTTGACTCCCATGACTCATTTTGCTGTCCAAGGCATTCTCCCTCCTTCACAGATCGCACATACCTCTCCTCCCATGTTCGCCTTTATCGGAACCTTTGGCTAAAAAAAAAAACAAAACCTGGCACACACAGACAGAAGTCTGTGTTAGTATCCCTAGTCCACTGTGGACATGTTGTCGTAGTGATGACTGTACACACACACTCAATTGTCAAGGATACCTTTGGGTACTTCCCCCCCTTTCTTAGACAATAGGCAACAGTGTTAACCAACTATTAGTATGCCTTTCCCGCTTCTCTTGGCACTTTTAAACTAGTTTACTTTCCTCCTAATTCAGCCATACTTAGTCACACCCTGTAAGTAGAGCTAACTTTATGAAGAGCCAATGTTGTTTGCTTTCAGGCTTATTCATTGTTGGGGCCAACTGGTGATGCTGTCAGAGATGTAGAGGAGGTTAGCGTAACATGGTGCGTTGGTTACTTTTCCGCTGCTGTGATAAAACGTAAAACAACAAAGGCGACTTATAGATGGATAGCTTTACTTGGGATCATGGTTCCAGAGGGATGGCCTAAGGGACTGGGACAGGAAGCTGAGGATTTGAGTCTTGAATCACAATCACAAAGCAGAAAGAGTGAACAGCAAGAAACAAGAAGCCTTAAACTCTCAAAGCCCAACCCTAGTGACATGCTCTCTTCAGTAAGGCCACACCTCCTAAAAGCTCCTAAACCATCTTCCAAAACAGTGCCACCAACTAGGGACCAAGTATTCAAATACACGAACCTGGGCTTGGGTGGGGTGTCTCATGAAACCACCATGTATGGGAATTGACTTCTATGACTATAAGGCCCTAATTCATTTGCTGAGATTTAGATTTCTCACTGTATTGTTTTTATTTTATCTTACGGATTTAATGTAATCATTTTTAGAGTGCAAGCTGCCAGAGAGACATTACAAGATTTGAGTATTTATTAGTTAGTCCTGTTTGATGTCCTATCTGACTAATTGGTTCTTGGACAATCATATAGCTTCTTTAAAAACTGGACTTATGTGAACACTGTAACTGGATGGGTTGGATATAATACATTCCACTGTTGACATGTGTGGGGGAAGTTGTGGAATTTGGATGAACTGTATTTAGTAAAGTCCTGGCCTTCTGCAGCTCAAACTAAACACATTCATTGCTCTTAACTCAAGGCTGCGGATGAAGATGGTGCTTCCTGGAATGTCTCTATGAAGTCTGAGAGGCTCTCCCTCAGTGTAAGACTCCCCATCACTGATGTATATATGGTAGCTGGAAGACTCAATAGCTACTTGGAAGTGGACTGAACTAGGCTCTGGTTAGTGATTTTCCCCATGCTGGGCACTTTGCCATACATGAGTTCAATGCATCAAAGATGGTGTAATAGCTCTCACTGCAGTGTCTGGCCACTAGGGGCGCACCTCTTTCCAGCTCCTCGTTTAAAGGCTCCTCCTGCTATCTGTGTGATCTGGGTAGTGATCTGACTTAATAGAGGCTCTGTGGTCTTCCCTGTAAAATAGAGATGCTGCCCTCCCGTCGTACTGTTGAAGAATGAGACAGTACTTGTGGGAATCCTTGTTATAGCGTTTGGCAGCGAGTAGGGTGTACCCTATCCACTAATCACTGTTTTAATTAAGAGTTTGCTACTAGATGTGGGAAATTCTGTTGTCCCCTTCCCTCCTGTTTCTGTTACATTGTATTACAGATGTCTTTAGAAAGAATTAAAAAAAAAATCCTTTGGGGCCAGCCTGGTCTACAGTGAAAATTCCAGGAGAGTCAGGGATACATAGAGAAACCATGTCTCAAAAAACCAAAAAAAAAAAAAAAGTAAGAATCAACAAAATATACATTTTAAATAAGGCACACCTTTAATCCCAGCACTCAGGAGGTAGAGGCAGGCGGATCTCTGAATTCAAGGTCGACCTGGTCTACAGAGTGAGTTATATGAAAGCCAAGGCTAGATATAGAGACCCTGTCTCAAAAAAAAAAATCCATAAACTAAATAAATTAGTTAAACAAATAAATAAAATCCTTTGGTATAAGAAACCCACTGCCTTTCTCAAAGAAACAAAAAACCAAAAAATGAAAAACAACAGCAGCAAAAACTGAAGCAAATAGGTATTATTCACATTGCATTGACCTCCTCTTTCCAACAATTCCAAGTGCCCGGTTCAGTGACATTTAGTAGTTTCACAGTGTCACACGACCATTGCTGTCTATTCCAGAACATTTTCACCACCCCCAAAGGGACCCATGACCATTAAACAGTCACATCCATTTTGTCCCTGCTCTATGGGTTCGCTGACTCTGTAGATGTCATCTTCACAGACTGTCATAACATGGGCTCTGCTGTTTGGCTTCTTTCACTTAGCCTGGTGTCTGCAGGGTTCCTCCACATTATAATAAGTGAGTCCTTGGTTCTGTTTGGTGTCTGGATGATATTCTCTTACAGGTTTTCTTAGATTTAGTCTGTTCATTCATCAGTTTAGGGTGCTTCCACCTCTGGTTGTTATAAATTCTGCTGATACGAGCAATAGTCTGTAACTTTCCCTTTGAACACCAGTTTTCAATTCTCTTAGGATTGTAAATTCTATATTGTAAATCTAAATTGTAAGATTATATATTGTGTAATAATTCTGGGCTTCCACTTTTTGAGAAACTGCCGAATCCCTCTCTGCTGTGCTGTATATTCTGTGTGCACACCAATGACAGGATCTAACTTCCCTATATCCTTCCCAGTGCCAGTTACTTACTATTACTATTACTGTGTTGTTGTCATAGTGATGTGAATGCTCCCTCACTGTGGTTTAGGAGTGTTTTGTAGTACTAGTTTCATATGTATCTATATTCAAACTACCATACTAATGTTTTTAAACCTGTCATATTTCAAAGCTACGTGAAAAACCATATATATATCCCCATGGGGGAGTTGCAGAGTTTTTTGACCACGGGAGTCTATAATATGTGGTGTGGCCTAGTTGCTAAGTAGCTAAGTAGAGGTGATGTCTAACCTCTGTGATTCTTTAGCCTCTCCAATTACTTTTCTGTTGGTTTTAGGGATTTCCTCCGAGACACCCACCATGGTCTTTAGACACACCAGGTAGGCGCTGACACCTGCCCGCGCGGCCTCCACCCTCTCTGCTTCACCGTCTTCTCATGGCATTTGGTCTGCGCTGAGCCCGAGTGACCAGCTCTTCATAATGAGTGACGAGAAGAACCTGGGTGTGTCCCAAAAATTGGTTTCTCCTTCAAGAAGCACAAGTAGCTGTTCCTCCAAGCAAGGAAGCCGACAGGTAACCCTTGAACTCTTGTTGCTCTTCAAATGCAAAATTGAATCACAGGGCTTTGCAGGTAAAGGTGTGTGTTCCCCTGGGAGACTCGGGCTCTCAGTTCACATACCTGGTTACAGGATGAGAATCGGTTCGTGTTCGCCCGGGTACTGAGAGCTGCGTTTGGCTCTTTGTGTTGCTTACTCCCCGGTACTGAGAGCTGCGTTTGGCTCTTCGTGTTGCTTACTCCCGCCTTTGCAGCTGTGTATCCACGCAGGCACTAGCATTCCCAGTTTCCCTCCAGGGAAACGGAATCACACCAGCCAGAGTACCTGCCCCAGAGAGGACCAGATGCCAAACCAAAACGCCACCTCTTTTGCTCCAAGACCCTCCTTTTCTTTTTTAGTGATTTATTCACTTTTATTTTATGTGGATGGGTGTTTTGCCTGTGTGTTATGTTTGTGCGCCTCATGTGTATAGCGTACACAGAGGATAGAAGACAGCATTGGTTCCCCTGGAACTGGAGTTGTTATACTAGATGTCAGTTGCCATTGTGGGTGCTGGGTACTTAGTTCCGGTCCTCAGCGAGCGTGGCAATGCTCTTAACTGCTGAGCCATCTCTCCAGCCCTCCCCACCTTTTCTTATACCCTATCAACCAACATAAGCAGCAATCATGTATCCAATCATCAAACATCTACATTCCCACCCACCCTTCCTTCTGTTCACCAAGCGTTTGAGGAAAGCTTGTACCTCCAGATTGCTTGTGAGGAGCTAAGTCCTCTCCTGCTTCCTTTTCTAATGGGCTGAGGGAAGCCAGTCAACGGGGAAAGAGTGACAGGAAGAGAGCCGTTAAACAGGACAGAATTAAGTCCTAAGGAACAGGCTGTGGTCATTGGTTGCTTCACGGTTTCCTTTCCAAGGAAAGGAGAATCTGGCTTTGTTGGCAGATCAGCTGGTGTCCAATCTGTGGCAATATGGGCATATCAGTGACTATGTTCTAGCCTGCTTCACCAAATTGGGAGCGGGGAGGCACAGGGGATATACAGGAAAGCTGGATTTTCCAACCTGAGAGGCCTTGGAGCTGTTCGGTATTTACTGGCTCTATGGGCATTGCCTTTGCCATGGGAAGTTGTGGCTTAAGAATTTGCTTTTGTCCAGATTTGGAAGCAATAATTAAGCCATGGCCCAATGGGAACGTTGCACAGTGGTGACTCTGCTAAGTGTCTCTTAGTTTGAGCACTTGTCTCAGTCAGGGAGCTTGCCATCCACAGCTCCATGATTCTCGGCACATTAAAGGTTGCTGTGAGCTTGACATGTAGGGAGACTTTAAGATCTTTTTTGAGAGTTAAGAAAGAATGTGGGTTTTTTGTTTATTTTTATTTTTTTAGCATTTATCTTTTGTAGTGTGGAGCTGCGGGCCACTTCCTGCCACCCAGCTCCCGGCCGCCTGGATAGCTTATGCCCTGAAATAACAACACATAAATTGTATTCTTTTAAACACTGCCTAGCCCATTAGCTCTAGCCTCTTACTGGCTAACTCTCATATCTTGAGTAACCCATTTCTAATAATCTGTGTAGTACCACAAGGTTTGGCTTACCAGGAAGATTCTAGCCTATGTCCATCTTGGGCTGGAGCTTCATGGCGTCTGACCAGAGAGGCCTGGCGTCTGCCTCACTTCCTCCTAGCATTCTGTTTTGTTTACTCTGCCTACCTAATTTTCTGTCCTATTAAGGGCCAAGGCAGTTCTTTCTTAACCAATGAAATCAACACAAACAGATTGACAGATGACAATACTACATCAATCTTTGTGTGTCTGTGGGTGCGTGTGTGCATGCCTGCATGCATGCATGCATGTGTGCTCGCATGTTTCTGTTGGTGAATATGGCTGCACCTGTGCCATGATGTGCATGTGGAGGTTGGAGGGCAATCGCAGCATAGATTTTCACCTTCTGCCTCATCTGAAACAGTCTCATTGTTCTCTGATGCTTACGCCAGGCTAGTTGTCCATAAACCTCCAGGGACTCTCCTATCATCTCTGCTTCTCATGTTGTATGAATGTTGACGTTTCGGATGCTTGTGCTGTGACGTGTCTATAGCAAGCAACTCAGGCCCTCATGTTTGTGTGTGGTAGCTAAGTGTGCGTTTGTTTGTTTGTTTGTTTGTTTGTCAGAGTGGCACAAACTCAGGTCATCTCAGAAGGTGAAACCTCAGTTGACAAAATTGCCTCCATTAGATTGCCTGTAAACAAGTCTATGGGGGCATTTTTTTCATTAATGACTGTGGGAACTAATCCGTAATTAGTGTAGACAATACTGCCCCCAGGCAGGTACCCCTCAGTTGTATAAGAAAAACAAACCAAGCAAGTCACAGGGAGCAAGCCAACAAGCAGCATTCCTCCATAGTTTCTGCTTCAGTCCTTGCCTCCAGGTTCCTCTGTGCTTGAGTTCCTGCCCTGGCTTCCCCCAATGATGGACTGTAATCAGGCCATGTAAGCCAAATAAACTGTTTCTTCCACAAGTTGCTTTTGGATGTAGTCTTTCTCATAACAGAGAAAGCAACCTAAAACATGTGACAAGCACTTTTCCCCACTGACCTAACTCCCCTGCCTCTGGCATATTTTTCTTTTCTTTTCTTTTTTTTTTAGCTTATTTCAAACTTTATTTTTTTTAAATGTATTTATTTATTAAGGATTTCTGCCTCCTCCCCGCCACCGCCTCCCATTTCCCTCCCCCTCCCCCGATCAAGTCCCTCTCCCTCATCAGCTCGAAGAGCAATCAGGGTTCCCTGGACTGAATTTGTTGCTGACCAACGCACCATAGGTCCCGAGAGATCTGCTCTCCTGGGAATGGCTGTGCCTGCCCCCTTGGCCAGCACTCAGAACTGGGGAAGAGTGTCATCTGTCTCCCACTCTGGCCACTTACTCCAAGCAGCGTGTCTCCTTCTGCCCTCCTTTGCTCCACAGGGAGGACAGGTCCTGCCAAGTAGCAAGCGTGACAGCCTGGCAGGAACTGTGGCTTTTCCAGCCTCACTGCAAGCACTCTTTCTAGAGTGTTCATTGAGATTGGTTGATTAGGTTTTCACCATGCTCTTTTCCCTCCCAGTTTCCATAAAAACAGCAAGAGGGTCCCACCCAGTGCATGAACATTTCTTGGCCATACATCACGGTCATCTTTTATAGTAGACCTTCTGCTTTGATCTGTGTAATCAGCACACACAGTTGCCTTATGCGCTGGTCAGGGTTTTGTCAGCTTGGCACAAGCAAGAGCCTCCTGGGACGGGGGACCCTCCACTGCAGAATTGCCTCTAGCGGATTGACCTGTAGGTATGTCGGTGGGATGTTGACTTCATTGCTGGTTGATGCAGGAGGGACCAGCCTACTGCAGAATTGCCTCTAGCTGATTGACCTGTACTATGTCGGTGGGACATTGACTTGATTGCTGGTTGATGCAGGAGGGACCAGCCCATTGTGGGCGGTGCCGCCCCTGCAGGGGCGGTCCTGGATGGTATGAGAAAGCAAGCGGATCCAGCCATGGGGAGCAAGCCAGTGAACAGTGTTCCTCCAGGTTCCTCCCTTGGGTTCCTGCTCTGACTTCCTTCAGGAACGAACACATCAGGACGTGGAAGCCCAATAAACCCTTTCCTTTCCAAGCTGCTTTTGGTGTGGATCACAGCAGAGGAAAGCAAACGAGAACACTTTGTTAGCGTGAATGTTAATATTTCCTCCATGACAGAGAAAGTAGAGAATTCAATATATTTAGTTTACAGCTAGCCTGAATTTAGTTATAAAACCTTTATTTAATTTGGAGGGACTGTGTACTGTGTCTCCCCACCATCCCATTTTCAGACAAAGGAAAGTGTTCTGACCCAGGACGTGATACCCCTGTCGCCGCCAGTCTTCATCCGTCTCACACACTGGCCTGGATACCGCCCTGGTCTCAGGAGCCTTGGTCACTCTCCCTTGCTGGCCCTTTGGGGACTCAGCTGCTCCCACTGCATCTGTCAGTTGCTAAATAAAGCGCACAGTGCATTTCCAGCCTCATCACAGGAAGTACAAGCTAGATGCTTAAAGCGGCAAGATTTCCACATCACAGGCTGAACCGGAGGAATGTTAAAATGCTAGCTAGGGAAGACATGTGTGGTCACTTCCTTGTATTGAAGGGGCCACTTTGAAAGCCTTTCAGGTCGCCCTGGCTTTCCTCTTCTTTGGAGTGGGTTTGTCCCCTGTTGATGTCACTGGCCATTATCCGTGGTGCTAGCAGATCTACAGTCACCCACCTTGGTTTGGGATGTGCATTGCCTAGCTTCCACTCCCATGGACGCTGATCCAGGGCAAGTGTCACCTTGCACTGGGACTCGTTTCCACGTGAGAATGGAATGTCCCAGATCCCCAGGAGACCAGGAGATAACCTGGCCCAGGTTCAGCTGCCTCCTTCCACCTCCCTGGATGAGCAGATGGCAAAGCCTCCTCTCCCTGTGCTGTGGGGACTTCCTCTGAATCATCTCGATTTGCAGCAGCGAGGGTGGGGAAGGGTTAGCTCGCTTAGCTCCCAGAAGTCAGCCAACCAACACCTTTGCCCGCAGTTTGCTTTACATTTACGCTTTGTTTCAGATCCATGCTATGGAGATTTTCAAGCTTTCAAAAACATAATCTCCTCCATAGCTTTATTGAGGTGTAACTAACAAATTATATATACTTATGGCTATACTGAGCTGTTTTGATATTCGCATACAGTGTGAGTGATCAACACAAGCCAGATAGCAAGCAGATAACAAACTCCCAGCCATCCTTCGTTGTTGGGTCTCTAGTGTGGATAACAAGCACTTCTGAGATCTTCTCTCCTGGGCTGGGGAGATGCTCAGTGGAGTGTTCAAGCACGTGGGTCTAATCCCCAGGACCCACATTAACATTGGGTGTGGTGACAGACACAGTGAATCAGTGCTGGGGAGGTAGAGACAGACAGATCTCCAGTTCACTGGCCAGCCTCACCTAGTAGGTGAGCTCCAGGCTATGAGAGACCCTTTCTCAAAAATAAGGTGTTCCTCTCCTGATGTAAAACATCTGAGATTGTCCATCCGGCCTCCATCTGTACGTATGTAAACCTGTCCTCTGGCCTCATCCGCACACATGAACATGTGAACATGCACAGACATAGAGATGTACTGCCCTGACCAATGTCACATACAGTCTTCCCACGGTATTCACAAAGGTGTCGGTTCCAGGAGCCCCACTGATAGCAGAATTTGAGAGTGCACAGCCCCTTTGTGTGAAATGCCATAGACCGCCCTCCTCTCTTCTGCAGGTGGTCCAGATTCCTGATAGAAAACACCGTGGTAGCGGTATACACTATATTCAGGGAATGATATCAGGAAGAGAAGTCTGTGCATGTTTGGGCACAATTTCTCCCGAGTATTTTCAGTCTGTAGTTGGTTGACTCCAGGGGTGGCAGAACCCGGGGATGGACAGTGTGATTTTTCTCACCAATTCTTCCCGTGTTGCACCTTCGATCTTCAGATTTTCCTGTCCCTAGTAACGGGAACTTTGATCTTTGACCCTGCACCCCCGTGTCCTCTCATCTACTAGTGTGTGGCACTGGAACCCTACCTTCTGCTTTGGAGAGCTCTAGACGACACGTTTACATAAGATGGCGCAGAGTGTGCTTTTCCGTGTTTGGTACAGCGTCCTCCAGTTTCTTCCATGTTGTCACCAATGGAAAGAGTTCATCCGTTTTAAAGGCAGAATAATGCTTCTTTCCAAAAAGTATATTGTGTGTGTGTGTGTGTGTGTATATATATATATATATATGAATATTTGTCATGTGTGTGCATATGCATATGTATGTGTGGGTGCGTGCTGAATGTACTAAACATGTATACATACTACATTTTTTTTTGGAGACTTCTGTTTTTACTATATGAATGTATAAGACAGCCTAGATGTTTGTAGCTTTACCCGATTTCACTCTGCTTGGAGTCTGGGCGTCAGCAGGAAGAGGGCACTAAGCTTGATTCAAAACATGTATCCATCGTGCACAGACACATATGCCCACACATTACACATACACCACACATTTTGCACACATCGCATGCACTACACACATCACACACATGCGTGCCACTTTCACATAGTCATACACACAAATTTTTAAAATAGAAAATAAAAACATCCTCTTGGTCATGAGACTTCGTCTTTCTAAATCCTTTTCTCTTAAGATTTCATCCAACACAGCAAACTGGCCATCAGCCTCTATACCTCTGACTTGCTTTCTGTTCCTTAAACTGAATTTGCCTGTCTTTGATTCTTGAATTGACTTGATCTTGTACTTTCTATAACAGATTCGAATGCGTAAAATACTAGGGAGTCATGAATTTCTGTGTAGATTCCCCACCATGTGTCTCCCATTCTGTGTAGATACTCCCCAGTTAATGTGTAGTGTTGAATGAACTTGCTTCCTGGAACTAGCTCTTGTAGACCAGGCTGGTCTTGAACTCCTAGAGATCCACCTGCCTCTGCCTCCCAAGTGCTGGGATTAAAGGCGCCCGGCCTTGAACTTGCTTTCTTGAGGGAGGCGAGGAGAACTAAGTGAAATAGCTAGTCCAAGTGCTGGGCTGGCTCCTGAGGGCATTCGGTGCGCGTGAGTTAAGTTAATGAATGAACAGGCATGCAGTTGCTGGGTAGAAAGATTCCAGTGCAGACTCTTCTGTGGATTCATGAAGTAGGCAAACGGATATATAAGTAGGAGAGAGACTTGCTATTTTTAAATTTATAAAATATGAGTAATTTCAATTTCCCTTTGTTTTTTTCCCACTGCCCCCCTTCCATTCCTGCCTAGAAATTTTAAAGTAATGCATTTAGAAGGCAGAGCTAGACAAAAATGAATGGGTATGGCTTGTCTTTACTAGAAGAGCCCTATAGCCAAGTTTTCTTTTTCTTCTTCAACCACTTCTATTGAGAAGCTGCTACTGAAAGTGCTTGAGCAGATGTAAGTACAAAGGCTGTGAAGGACAGAGGAGCCAAACAGAGCACTGTGGACCAGAAACCGACGGATGCAAAGCCCTGGGTGGAAAGAGGGCACAGCTTCCATTCCTTAATGAGTTGTTCGCGTTTGCCATGAAAACCAGAAATGAGAAAGTTAAGCTCTGCCACCACAGTTCACGAGTGTTGCACCCGCCTCAGCCTGGGACTCGAAAGACAGCGATCTATTTCTGGAATAGTTCCCCCATAGTGACACGGCTTGCTCTTGTCACCCTCTTGTCCCTGGGCTAATCTTTGGTGGCATTTGAGCTCCCTCGAGGTCACCTGATGAGAGGTAATTTATGCAGGCTAGTAGATTCTGCTATACTTCAGAACTCACAACCAGCCCTGGCTCAATGGTGCCAGAATCTGTAGGACAGGCAGGGTGGCAGGGGGAGAATTTGCAAAGTTTTGCATAGTTAATTAAAATACAGTGTTCCCGTGTTGATGTTTTTAGTTGAGTATGGAACATGCTGAGATCCAAGCCGGGTGTGGTGGTGCATACCTGTAATCACAGCACTTAAGAGACTGAGGCAGGAGGATTGCAGGTTTGGTACCGGGCTGGGCTATAGGACTTAGGTCAAGGAGGAGGGAGAGAGAAGAGAGGAAGAAGAGGAGGGAATTACTTCGTCCATTGATTTTTTTTCTTCAGAGGCATGAATTTGATCAGGTTTCTTTTTAAAGTGTGGACTACATCAGCACTACAAGACATTGAGGAGGTGTGACCGTGGGATCCTCCGGCCGTGTCACATTGTCCGTCTTCTGGTGGCATCTTGGTTCCTTTCTTGTTATAACGGGGTAGCTGAGACTGATGGTTTATAAAGAATAAAGAATAGTTTACTTTGCTCTGGAGTCAGGGAAGTACAAAGGCAAGCCGGATGCTGTGCTTGAACTCGTGGCAGAAAGTGTAAGAGGCACCTGGGCGGTGGTGGCGCACGCCTTTAATCCCAGCACTCAGGAGGCTGAGGCAGGCGGATATCTGTGAGTTCGAGCCTGGTCCACAAGAGCTAGTTCCAGGACATGCACAAAGCTACAGAGAAACCCTGTCTGGGGCAGGGACTGCAAGAGGCAAAGCAGGAGGAAGCCTGCAACAGCCTTTGTGACAACCTGCTTTGGCTGCTTTGGGTGACTAATGAGAAGTCACCCCAGGAAGAAAGGCAGCCTTCCCCTTTTAATGGCTTTGGTGCAGATTTTTGAGAGCACCAGGGCCTTTCTGGGTCCCCATGTGTGTGACTCAAGGACTTAAGTGTTGGGCAGTCAGTGGCCAGCAGGGGGTCAGCAGGGGGTCAGTAGCCCCATTCCATGCTGATGAAGGCTAAAAACAGAGGTACCATGAGGCTCTAAGCGAAGGAAAAGCAAGTTTCACTAAGGAAAAGTGAGAAATGAAAGAAAATGGAGACTCTGGAGAGTGGCAGGAGTCTCCAGGGGTTGGGGGTGGGGGAACAAATAAGCAAGCACTGAGCTCCCCTAGGGCTTTTTATAAGACTTCAGTAGAAAGCAAACAAAGACTGAGGTCATTTCTATTAGGACTGGGTAATTGTCTGGGCCTATCATGGACCAAGCTATGGAACCCACGACACGCTGAGCATATTCCTTCAGTGTAACCAGGGAGGTGGCCAGGCTCTGCTCACAGGCTGCTCACCCAGTTGTGGCGGTGGGGTGGTCTCACATCAAAGCTGCCATCTGTCTCCCACTTCCACTTTGTTAGCTGCTGACCTTGGCTCGTCTATGGGTCTCCAGCCCTGGCCAGCACTGTTAGTCACCAGCTTTTCAGATGTTGCTTATCTCTGACCTCGCTGACTGATAATTGAAATATTTTTCCTTTGTTCTCACATTTACATGTCCAGCTTGTAGTTTTACCATGGGCCTTTCTGTGTTACTGCCTGGGGAGAGCTAACTCCTGCTTCAACCTCATCTCTTCTTAAAGGGCCATACCTCCCCGTGCCCCACAGTGACAAAGTTCGGTGTGAGTTTCAGGGGATCAAACTATATATCAATAGCAGATAGTCATAGAAAATCAAAGACAGCATTAGCTCTGGAGACAGAGGGCCTGAGCTTGAATCTTAGAGTTTATAACCTGTCTAGCCTCTCTGTGACTTGGTTTTTTATTGGGTTGTACAAATTGCCTGATTACACTGGACCTTTTGTGGAAGTACCTGACAATCAAACCACTCTCTTTCTACAAATGTCAGTCCCTGGGACCCTCAAGGTGTCCCACAGGTGACTGCTTCCTTGTCTCATCCTTCCAGTGTGGGGTGGTGGCCGTGGAGAGGCTCAGCATGTATTTAGGCCACAGTAAGAGGAGTAGGGAGGGGATGTAGCAGGTTAGGACCACCCAGGAACATCCCTATATCTCCTGGTATCTCCTCACCTGTCTTCTCAAATCCCAGAACAAGTCCCGAGGTTTGAATTGTTTGTCATGGAAAGGACATATGGCCCAGACATGTTAACTGTTGTATCCAGAGTCAGGTGACCACCTCTTTGGAAAGCACTGTCTTTAGACGCCGGAGACGCCTTCAGAAGTCCCCATGTCCTGTATAAGTGCCACCGTTAGCCAGCACCTGTGAGTGTGGGGAGACCAGGATGGATGAGAGAAGTAGTGTGTGGCTCCTTTGCTCGGAGCGGTCTTTTTCTGGTCAGCCCAGCAGAGAGAACGACCCCGCTGTCTATTTCTGTCTCAGGCCTACCTGAGTCAAGTGTCCCGACACATTTCCACCTCAGTGTCTCGTCCACCTGGGGTAGTGGGCTGACTACTGGCCCCCTACAAGACAGATGCACATCTTCACCTCAGAACCTGCGGAGGTGACGTGGGTTAGAAAGGGGCCTTGGTAGACATGTTCATTTAAGGGCCTTGAGCAGGGCGGGGCACTCTGAGTTGTCTCGATGGGCCCTCAGTGAATCAGCGAGAACTCCACATGGGAGAGACACAGGAGAGGACATGATGTAAAGATGGCGGCAGGTGTGTCTGTAGCAACAAGCCAAGGAACCGTAGGGAAGCCACATCCCCCAGAGACCAGGACAGTCCCAACCAGATTCTCCCCTGGAGCCTGGCTCTGCTGACTCTGGGCTTGGGATTTCTGGCCTCCAGCCCTGTTAAAGAATTTTAAACTTCAGAGTGGGGTGGTAGTAGAGCAGGTGTTTAGTCCTAGCACCCAGGAGGATGCTTAAGTCTGAGGGTAGCCTAGGCTATATAGCGAGACTTCGTCCCAAAATCAAAAACCGAGAGAGGTTTGTTGGTTGTAAGTTTAAGCCACCAAGTGTGTGGCCATTTGCCAGGATAGCTTCAGAAAATTAATTCTCTCTGCTTAGAGTCTCAACTGAAGCCCTTGGTCCAAGGGGACCAGGCTTGGGGATGGTGCTGGTCTGAGCTCACCTGCCGTGGCACGTGAACTCCTCACTTGGCACCTATAGGTTTCCAATCTGTGATGCCCTTTCATCTTTCATGTGTACTGACTTCCCGAGTGGCATTGCTTGGTGCTGTGTCTTGGCATTTCTAGTGCAGGCGCCAAATATGAGACCTTTGTGTACGGAAGGGCTTGTCATGTTAAATGCCTGTTACCCATGCCTGTGATTCCAAGATACATATGCAGTATTTCCCAGAGTGCCTCTGTTTTGATGACATACTTACATTAGCTCTTTGAACACTCTGATATGGAGAATAGACATCAGCCATGGTTGTAGCATGAACATGGGTTTTCTTGAGAGATAGCAAGCACTAACATTGACTATGATGGTGTTTTCTCTGAGTACATTGATTATGATGGTGTTTTCTCTGAGTACATTGATTATGATGGTGTTTTCTCTGAGTACATTGATTATGATGGTGTTTTCTCTGAGTATAGAGTTTGCATTTTTTTCTCTCCAATGCTCAGACACCACAGGGCACTGCATGCCACAAAAGACGTGTTTAAAACAAAAGGCAACGGTGGTGGCGCATGCCTTTAATCCCAGCACTTGGGAGGCAGAGGCAGGCGGATCTCTGTGAATTCGAGACCAGCCTGGTCTACAGAGCTAGTTCCAGGACAGGCTCCAAAACCACAGAGAAACCCTGTCTCGAAAAAACCAAAAATAAAAAAATAAAAAAAGGCAATAAAGATAAAATACAAAAGGATGCTACAAGAAATTAAAATGTCCTATCATCTTAGCATTCATGTGGACTCTGGAGGAGAGCTCCACCCACCTGAGGGTGGGAGTTAGCCTAGACTCCCCTGCAACAGGCTGACTGCCACCCTAGAAATAAGTCATTCTGAGAAAAGAGCTTGAGATAGGATGCGAAGGGTTTGTGTCCTGGTCCCAGAAGCCTCTCACTTTTGTGATCCTCAAATAATCGAGTTCACTTAGATTCCTCAGATCTTAGGAACTCAAAGGGTGACAGCACATTCTCTTTCAAACTCTGAATTTCAAGACCGCTGTTCTGTGCCTCTGGGGAAAAGCCCTTGGTTACAATTCCCCTGGAAGTGAAAAGAGGAGACAGAAATACAAATAGAAGAAGGCTGGGAGAGCTTGCTGGGTGTGTGGTGGGTCAGGGGATGGGAGGTGACCCTGAAAGGACTCCACTTAGTCCTACTGCACTTGCAGATGCTCCTGTCCAGAGCTCAGCTGCAAAGCCCTGCATGTGAGCTGCAGACGGCGCCCACAAATGCGTTCTGTTGCTTAGCGCTTTATAGTCTTGGGCGAACGACCTTGGAGCCCCAATGTTTGCCTCTGTGACAAGAGTGATGACGGTGTGTTGACAGAACTTCCACAGGGTACACAGGACACCTCACTCCCATTATTACTGTCCTAACTCCCATCATCAGTGCTGTGGGCATCTGGCACCCCCATGGTGGGCTGCCACTGGGCAGAATGGCTCACGGGTGTCTCGTCGCTCACAGTAGCTCCACCTCTTACAAGGCAGGTTATAGAACCATGTTGCGGGGAGGGGGGAAAGAGGAAATGTGCCAGGGATGTTTTCAGAGCTGTTTGGGCCTTGATAGTATGAGAGGAATATTTAGCAATATCAATAACTTCCAAATATATCCGAGAAGCCTAAAAAGCGCTGAAGTAATTACAGCCGTGATTATGCTAATTGAGTCATCAGCAGGCTAGAAACCGTCCCTGCGTGTGTGCTAAGGCTCTTTAAAATGCTGTTTTAATTATAAAGCCGTCTGTGGTCAATGCAGTTGCAGTAAGCATTTGTCTCTTATCTGGAAACCCAAGATGGTCTTGGGTGGGACAGTGAGACAGCAGACAGCTTTCCTGGTGTCTTCCCAGCTGTTGTCGTGAGCACCATCTCCCATGATTTCTGAGGGGACTGAGTGGGTAGTAGTCTCCTGGTAAGAAATTCCGGTGTTTGTGTTCTCTAGCTGGTCAGGTGATAAACCTGGGAGCGTTAGGGGACCTGGGTCCTCTGTGTATTTACACCCCCAGCTCTCTCCATCTCTCTGCCAAGAGAGAAAGCCCAGTGCCTGTTGGCATGTGGTAACTGGTGGTCCTCAAACAGCCTTCAGAATCAAAGTGGGCTCTCTGTCCGGTGCTCATCTCCATGTGTCCACCTGAGATGACGTCACTAAAGCTGTGCCTCACTGGGCGTGAGTTTCTGACAAGATTTAGACTAGGCCTTAGAGTTCATTTAGTCTGACCTTCCTCTCAAATTTAGCATCTTTTCTGTCCTCTTTGGCCTAGTGACCATTAGCATCTGACAGAGCACCCCCATTAGCCTGGTGGCCATTAGTCTCTGATAGCACTCCCATTGGCTTGGTGGCCATTAGTCTCTGATAGCAATCCCATTGGCTTGGTGGCCATTAGTCTCTGATGGAGCACCCCCATTGGCCTGGTGGCCGTTAGCCTCTGACGGAGCACCCACATTGGCCTGGTGGCCATTAGCCTCTGATGGAGCACCCCCATTGGCCACCATTAGCCTCTGACGGAGCACCCACATTGGCCTGGTGGCCGTTAGCCTCGATGGAGCACCCCCACTGGCCTGGTGGCCATTAGCCTCTGATGGAGCACTCCCAGGACTGAGGAGTGCTCTTTCCCAGAGTAGCTGTGCCACTTTTGACTTGCTATCAGATGGTCTTCCGGGAGAGCTGGACTCCAGGGTCTTGTGACTCTTGCTCATTAGTCCTGGTTTTCTCCCTGGAGTCCATGCCCTTGGAGCTCTTCAAGACAGCCTGGAAATGGTCCAGCGGTAGTGGCTAAAGCTCAGCCCTTCCCCTACTGTGAACTGCGATGTGCATCTACGGGGTCTCCTGGGTATTTTCGCTTTATTTGACCTCATACACCAATCTGCCTCCGACTTTTTTTTTTATTTTTATTTTTTTAAATATTGCCCTTTGACCTGTTGAGAAACATTGGCTGAGAGAAAGACTTTTAACAAAAGGCAACTCAGGCTCTCTCTCAGTGATTACAGTCTAAGCACAGGGCTGGTCTGACATCAAAGCGATTGTTCTATTAATCGGCAATCTGCTGACAAGTATTTCCATAGAAAAATTATGAACGGTAATGTTCGTGACCTGTAGCTTTTCTTGATAGGCTCTGCTTGAAATTCATTAATGATGGGCGTAACTAGCTGCCACGTGGTCTAAGGCTGGACATTGCCCTCTGATTTTTAAAATCCTGGTAAACTGATAACAGACTAATTAGAACAACCTACTGTCCAGCCCTGCCAGATCCCGCCCCAAACTTCACAGCTGCGGGGAGAATGGACGTTTCAGTCATTTCTATTTCTGACATCACAGCCCGCGTAGCCGAGGACTGCGCATGCGCGAGGTGCCGGCGAGCTGTGCGGTGGGCACACAGCTGTGCTGGAAGGAAACGCTTGCAACCCGTGCACTCAGCACTATGGAAATGAACTTGGCCCACTCATGAGCTTGAATAAATGCCTCGCTGCCTTTCTAATCACAAAGCAGTTTTCTATCTTTGGCACTTAGATGTTCTGTAAGATAGCCTGAATTCAATGCCGGATGACTGCCAGACCCGCTTCAGCTGAGCTTTAGCAGAAGTCTTGAGACGTCCCAGCTGGTTCACTCTCCAGCTCATATTCAAGATGACCTTTCAGCCTGATCCATGCAGGATGGGACGTTAACCCAGGCATGCTGGGCTCAGTCAGCAGAGTTAACCATTAGAGTACTTGGTCCCTGTGGTGGCCCAAATCTGTCATGTAGTGTTTTAGGTATTTATTCTACTCAAGGTGTGTGCCCTACCTTCAAATCAGCATGGTATGTGGAGGGCATCAGGTGTCTCTCCCCTATCCCTTTAGCCTGGAACACTAGGATCTCAAAATTATTTTTATTATTACATTGGTGTATGTATGTGTGTGTTCATGCATGCACAGGTGCATACATGCACTGCTCTGGCACATAAAGGGAGATCCAAAGACAATTTCCTGGAGTCTGTT
Source organism: Microtus ochrogaster (assembly GCF_000317375.1). Classification (NCBI taxonomy): domain Eukaryota; kingdom Metazoa; phylum Chordata; class Mammalia; order Rodentia; family Cricetidae; genus Microtus; species Microtus ochrogaster. Next base: position 8,050,822 of record NW_004949109.1, read on the forward strand.
CTGTCTTTCCACCCTGTGGGCTTCCAGGACTCGAAATCAGGTTTTCAGACCTGATAGTAACAACCTTCATCCACGGAACCATCTCCCCAGTCCATATCTGATTCCACCCCCCCCCTTCCTGCTTTGGACAGCAATTCACTTGAATCCCACACCTTGTGGGCACTCAGGGCCCTTTCCATACACTCCTGTTCTCAGGCTTGTTCAGCCGTTATTTCAAGAGGATGCAGATGATCATGAACGAGGTTACAGTAAGACAAAGAGCCCACATTGGAGCTTGGCAAGCAGGCCGTGTGAGTTGGGTTTGTATTATTACTGCCTGACTTCAGATGAGGTGGGGACTTTCTTCAGGGAGGCAGAGGTTTGGGGAGAAATGAAAATTCACCAGAGAAGGAGATTCCACGCATGAAGGCGCAAGTACACAAAGGGTCAGCAGCATTAGATGCATGGGCTGGTTTCTTACACACTCGCTAGCCCTGTGAGGTCAGAGACCTAGGAAGTCTGAGCAGGCCTGATGCTTCCTAACCCCTTCCAGTTGTCTCAGGAGGTCCCAGTCCCAGGGTTCACCCGCCGCTGTCCCCGTACCCCTTAGGACTTATTCCTGTCCACCATTGGGATTTACACATCT
>NW_004949109.1:8051740-8072458 GCF_000317375.1 Microtus ochrogaster
GAGTGTAGAAGGAAAACCATTTTAAAATGATAGCATAATAATAATAAACTCATAGGTTGTGCCATGGGGTACCACTTGGTAGCTTTTCAAGGAATTTATTCAATTCTTTCCCTCATTTTCTACATTTAAAAAATAAGAACCCTAGTAAATGACTCTTGAAGGGTTATGCGAGGGTTAAGCATGATAATCTAAGTGTGTGTCAGCTCACAGTATGTAGACTGTGATATTAGCCACTAAGAGAGTTTCCCTGATTCTCATTGCGTTTATTAATATCCGCTATGGACAAAAAGGCTCACGATTTTGTGGATCTATAGAATGTGCTCTCCAATCCTTCTGTAATGTTGTTATATTGTTCGTTTGGGTATCATTTCAAACACCCCTACTGTTTGTTGACTATTTTGTGATTCTTGAGGCATGTCATAAACTGTGGCTACAACTTAACCCCTTCTTGTAAGCTAACTGCTTAGTGTCATTTACTTGATTGACAGTTTAATCTATTTTCTTGCCTGGGGACTGGAACAGGGGAGAAGTCTCTCAGCCCCTACCATGTGTGTACGGAAACTGAAGTCAATGATCTCTATGAGAGTTTAGGAAGAAAACACCAGAGCTCAAATGAAAAACCAACAACAACTTAATTGAATGTTAAATATTTTGGTAAAGCACAGTGAATAGCTACCACTGAGTTCACTACCTGGCTGACTCTAGGGCTGAGCCCCAGCCCTTCAAGGTCAAGTGACTTTAAGCCGTTCCTTACAACCTGTCATGGTGCAAGACTGAGGAATCAGGAAGTTTCTCATTGTCATCTGAAGCCAAGATGCTAGAGATTTCTTCCCAACACTGTTAATAATCGCTAGTGCCCCAGGATTCCCAGCTTTGTGGGTGCAGCCTCAGGCCACTGAGAACCTCAGAGCTAGAAGCTGCTTCTTCCTGTCACCACTGAGCCTTTGAATAAATATGGAATCAGGGGAAAGCTCCCAGGCCTTCTCCTCTAGCCAAGGAGAGACTGCCCTTTCTTTGTGGTGCAAATCTGCCTTTTCCAGACTGCTACCACTTTCAAACTTAGGAAGAAGATAGAATGAGGAAAAAAAGATGACATTTATCAGGGGGAAAATTACAAACCCTTCCTGGTTCATTGGCGCGAAGAGCAAGGGAACCTACTCTAGTCCCCTGGCCTCCACGCCAGCTGGCTGGGAGGAATAAGCCATAGATGTAGAATTGTGGAGCATTTCGGGTCTAAAAAAAGCCACCTTTGAAATTCAATCCTTTCCCATTCCGTTCAGCAGCAGGTAAGACCGCATCTACTCCTCGGGCCTCTGCCGTCCCCCAAGATTGACAAGTATGCAATAATGGCTGCTCCCTCTTGGCATTTGCACTGAGCACAATTGAAGGGACAAAACAGATGTGCCCAGTCCTTCAGCTGGAGTGCTCTGCAGGTAGCCTTCTGCTTGGGAGGCTGAAGACTAACAATTCCGAAAGGCTGATCCCCTGGAGCGCTTTCCAGAAGACTGGGCCCTTGGATTCTCATGTAGTGATACCAACACACACCCATCGTTCACAAATATGGATCGGTTGTATCTAATTTGGAAACAGTCATTTGGCCCAGGGACGCTGGGCATGCTTCAAATGTGTTCCACACGATAGTCTTCCAGGAACATGAGCCCATAGCTTTGTTCCGAGACTGCAGTTATTTTTCGTCCGGTGCCTGCTGTTCACAAGACAGGAGGAAAAGTAAAGTACGCTAGGCCCTCTGTGCTCTCAAGGGGCACCTTCTCTGTAGGGATAATGAAACCTCATACATGTTACCACGTTACCGTATTACTATGTTACCATGGCAAGAATGGCAGAACACCGGTGTGATGGAGTTGTGGGGATGAAGGCTGCCTTTCCTCTGGAGGAGGGGCACAGAAACTTTTGTGCTAAACTACAGCACTGAATCTACGAAGTCCAAGAGATGTAGGGACATTAGATTTAAATTTCGTCCTATAGAACCTCGCCAGGTTCTCCATCTTGGATGGTCTTTCTGGGGCTTGCTGCTTCCTGTTTTTGGCTTGGGAAGTAAATGAGAGCGGGATTGTTCTACATGAAAGACCGTGTGCTGCTCATCACTGAATAGACATAGTTATCGTCTGGGCATGCCTGAACGACTGAACAGTTGATGATGGTTATAGCAAGATCTCATTCCATGTCAAAAAGTTTCTCTAAATTAAACACTGAATACCTCCCCCACTTCTTTTTTTCTTCATTGAAGAAATCCCTTTTAGAACTCCAGATTCTGAGATACCTACAGTGATTATTTAAAAAACCTGGGACGCACCTTCATCTCCAGTCACAGTGGGAAGGGCTCAGATAAGAAGCAGGTTACCAAGGAGTTCAGTTGCTAATGTTGGGAAGGATCCTGTTGCTAGGGATGGTGTACTGCGCTCTGGGAAACCTGGAAAAGAGCCCTGCAGGACCGCTACTTGCCCTGCTCCCTGGGGCTGGTCCAGACTCACGGTCTAACTCCTGTGGCCTCTGCCAGTACCATCTGCCCAAGGGCTGGAACTTTGTCTCAGAGCAGGGTGTTTACATGAAATATTAGAATCCTGTGTGTGCAAAGCTATATTACCCGATGTGAGAAATTTTTTATATATATAATGTCTAATGTGTGTATTCAGACTCTTCAAGTTGTATTCTTGTCTCTGTATTCTGTGTATATTATGACCTAATTAATCATTACCATTCATCATATTTATAAGAATATCATCAGTTCTGGGGTTATCTTGTGCAGATTTAGCAATGATTTAAGTATTTTAAACAAATTTTTAGAATTTTTAACGTTTTTCTCTTTGTTTCTTTTGAAATTTGTGTTCAATTCATGACCTCAATAGCCAATGATGGAGCACCAATTAAAGCAGCCATTTGTGCCCCATCAAAGCTGAAAAGAATCCAGGCCCATAATACAAGGATTTTGCTGTTGTTCTTATCATTCGTTTTATTATGTATTGCTCTGTGACGTCGGTTGCCTCCGCTTCTCAAGTTATGGGATTATAGCATATCTGAAATAGAAGTCTCTTGGACAAGAAGTGGGGGTGTAAAATTTTTCTGGGGGGAAGAGTGAAGATACTTGTGACCAAACTCTCTTTCTGATGTTTCTGCATTTCTGCTACTTAAACCCCTAGTATTTGAAGGCACTTACCCTGAACCATATTTCCAGTCAGTTTGTAAGATTTACTAGCTTGTATCCAATCCCATTTTTGCAGGTATTTCCTTTCAGAAGATTTTATTCACGTTTATGTGTCTGTGTGAGTGTGTGTCACATGTCGTGCCTGTGGAGTTCACAAGAGAGGTCATATCGTTGGAGCAGTTGTGAGCTGCCTGATGTGGGCACTGGGAACTGAACTCAGGTCCTCTGGCAGAGCGGCAAGTACTCTTAACTGCTGAGCCATCTCTCCAGCCCCACATTTCAGCCCTTCTTTAGGTGCCCCCTAACATATGCACACGTGCACAGACACATATAGTTCCAGCCTGACATCTGTGGCTTCCGATTAATGTTCAGACTGATGTCTGCTGGCTGAACAGTCACCGCATGGTGACATGAAGGCAAACGAAAATAGCATTTATACTAAGATCCTCCCCTTCAGCTGTGCTTCCGAGGTTCAAAGAAGACTGAAAAAGGAAATGGTCCTTCAAGAAAAAGAGCTTAAAAAATTGATGCCACTAAACTACAGCATTGGATCTGTAAAGTCCAAGAGATGTATGGGCATTAGATTTAATTTCTTCCTATCGAACCTTGTCAGGTTCTTCGTCTTGGATGCTTTTCCAGGAGCTTGCTGCTTCCTGTTACTATCTTGTAAAGGGGTGACATTTAGCCTGTGCTCTCTCATTGGAACAGGACAGCTGGGAAGTGGTGGAGGGACTGAGGGGGGAGATGACGTACACCCAGGAGCCGCCCGTGCAGAAAGGATTTCTGCTGAAAAAGAGGAAGTGGCCCTTGAAAGGCTGGCACAAGGTAAGACTTCGGTGTTACTCTGTTAGAAGTTGGCGATGAGGAGGAATGTTAGCGTGTGCATCTTACTAAACTCTGTTTGCTTCTCACAGAGATTCTTCTACCTGGACAAAGGAATCTTGAAATATGCCAAGAGCCAAACTGATGTAAGTCTTCTTCCTGGCCCAGCATGCAGAAGAGTGCAGGCTGCTAGTCAGCCCAGAGCCGCAGTTCTCTGTGGGTAATGGTTTTTCCAGGTGGCACAGAGCCCCCTCTCCACACACCCTGATCCCTGCTGCCTTAGCTTTGGATCTAGGTGGGCTCCGTTCACTACCAGGAGAAGGTGCAGGGCAGCATCCTGGGTACCATAGCCTGCTCTGGTCTTAACTAATTACAGGAACAGAGCTTGTGCCAACTGTCCTTCCCTCTTCTGGCAACTGGGGGGCTTCATGGAGAAAGCCATGGTTAAGGTGGACTTCTGCTTGGAGTTAACCCTAAGAGGTTGTCCTGGAGGGCTCTGAGGGACCAACAGGCCTGCCTCATAGGGCACTTCTCTCCTCTCTCCCTGCCCTTCTTGTCTTCCTTAGTTTCTCGACTATACCCTTCCTTTTAAGTCACGTATGAATGAATTGACAACAGACACTAATCCAGGGGAAGGTAATGGCTCTTGCATTGCCTTGGAAGTCACCTCACGGGGTTTTCTTCTCACTGCCCTGCATTCTGACTATGAAAACTCATTATTTAGCTTCTGCCCTTCAGCCCCCTCTTCTGTGGTGTGAGGCGAGTGTGTCTCCCTTACAGAGAAAGAATGCCACCCGTGCGCAGTTCTTAACTGGGTCCTGCTTGCATGGAGGGCTCCATCAATCGTGGTGTCCAGGTTCATCATTGATGCATGACCAAGATGAGGTGGGAGGGGACCAGGGAGGATGTTCCAACCACCTTGACTACTGTGACTCTCAGATAGCCCTCTCCTGCTCCTGTAGATTGAGCGAGAGAAGCTGCATGGCTGCATTGATGTGGGCCTTTCAGTGATGTCTGTGAAGAAGTCGTCCAAGTGTATCGATCTTGACACCGAGGAGCACATCTATCACCTGAAGGTGAGCCCCAGCCAGGGCCGGCTCCTACCGAGCAGCTGCCCCCAGGGCTTTTGCTGGTTGTGGAGTTGTCCGAGGCAGAGTCTTGCTATCTTGCCTGGGCTTTAGACTCCTGGGCTCCAACAGTCCCCAGCTTCCGCTTCCTGGGCAGCCAAGGCTCAGGTACTGCTTTCCCAGCTTGGTTGTGCAGAGGTCTTTCTACAGTGATGGGATTGTCCGCTACCATGCCGCTGGTGATGACATGGGGACAGCTATTCACCATGTGGGTAGTCTTTGTCCCTAAAGCGTCCCTAAGGGATACTATTGATGTTAGCACGGGCCAGCTTTTTTCTTGGCTGTGCAGGACTGTCTCTCACACGGCTCGAAGAGTTACAGGCCTTGTCCCCATTCCCCAAATGTTACCACTCCTCCCCAGTGACAGCAGTCAGTAGCAAAGACACCTTCTTGTGCCCCTTTCCCCAGGCTATGTGCCTTTAGTATATGTAGAACTGTCTACCCTAGACTAAACTAGGTTCCCTGAAGTATAATGTTTACTGTGTGGGACCATGACTTGTGACTTTAGCCCGTTTTATAAAGACTTTGTAAAAATCCTCATCTTGTAGGGAAACATCAGGGTTTTTTCTCCTAAACTAGGAGTTTGTAAATCTTAAGTCTCAAAGCTTTTTACCCACTTATCTTTCTCCTGAAGGTGAGTGATGTTACAACATCATGCCCAGGGCAACATCAGTTCTTACCAGATTGCTTACTAACTGTTCAACTTTGACCAGTCATCTAATTCTTGAAAAATCTTGTTTTGTTTGTTTGTTTTTGTTTTGTTACCTTACCAAAAGTAAAGGAAGGAAGGAAGGAAGGAAGGAAGGAGGGAGGGAGGGAGGGAGGGAGGGAGGGAGGAAGGGTGATTCTAGTGCTCATGTGCAGGCCGTGCTCATAGGTTTATAAGGTTTGCTGTAATTCCTTGGGGGACAGTAAGTTTAGTAAGACTAATTACTCTGTATAATTGTTGGGCAGTGCCTGAATGCTGGAGATAAACTGAGAATTGCTTGGGCAGGGCTGCTTGATGTTTAGGGAACAGGACTGAGGCTGGAAAACCAAGGTTCTCCCCTGTCCCTGACCTTTCCTTACATGTAAGTCTCACATCTGTCCCTAATCTAAGCCCGCCTTCTGGGTTAGTTCGGTGTGTAAAGCAGTTCCGCTGACACCGTGGGCTGGTGACTCTTTGCTGTGGGACTGTCCCGGGTGTTGTGGTTAGACCTTTACCACTGCGTGCCAGTGGCGTCTCTTCTCTAGTGGTAGCAAGCCACACTGCCTCCAAGTCTTTCCAAGTTTCCCCTGAGAGAGAAAATCTCCCAAGTGAAATAACTGTGGCAAAGTAAAGGAGAGAAAACCCTCTAGTTATATAAAATTATATAAAACAGTTGAGAGAATGTACTGCTCCCCTGCCAGCCGTCCGTGGTTAATCTCTTCTGGACAAGTTGATGTTGTTTTCCTGTATTGGTCCCGTGACATCATTCTGTGTTTTCACATGGTCGGGAAGTAATGAATCCTTGCTTATCGGCAGTTCTAGTTAGCAGAATGAAGTGATCACTCAGGTCTGCTTTTTAAAGACTGAGACCAAGATGCACTGGACGTGACGCCATGAGACAGAGTGACTCTCTGAGACTCAGTGTAAGTGCTGCTTGGTTTCTCGTTCATCCCTGAGTGGCAACTCTGCCATGAGACAGAGTGACTCTCTGAGACTCAGTGTAAGTGCTGCTTGGTTTCTCGTTCATCCCTGAGTGTCAACTCTGGCTTGTAATGTGGACCTTTTGTTAGCTGCAGGCTCCCTACCCCTCTTTATCCCTAATCGCCCACCCCACCCCCAGAAACAGGGTCTGGATGTATAGCCCAGACTGGCCTTGAACTCACAAACCTCTTGAGTGCTGAGATTAAAGGCATGTGTCACCACTCCTGACTTGATTCTCTCTCTCATTTTATACCTGAGGAGTCTGGGCAAAAGAGTAGTTAAGAAAGCGCTTAGCCAGAGTCCTGGAATTACTGCAGGCCTATCATAGACCCGGGGCTAGCTGTTTAATAAAGTGCCTTGTTCCTCTTCTTGTTTAACCAATAAAAGATGAGTCAAGATGAAATCTTTGGGCACTGGCTTGTCAGGGCTTTGGGGAGTTGATCAGTGCAGGGATGACAAGATTACCCTCTTCAGTACATCTGGGGGATGAAATCCGTTCAGGAGCTCACAGTGCAGAGGAGACAGATGTGTGTCTGTTTGTGCTGCGGCTCCCTGCAGACAGGCGCTAAGGAGGAACCTCCATCTTCAGGTGTCTCTAACACCACAGAGTCAGGTTTACTATTCTCTAGCCCTGCCACCGCTGTCTGTCTGCCTGCCCTGCTTCGCAGCTTAGTCTGAGGACTGTCCCAGTGCTGGCCTGGCAGCCCACTGACCCACACACACCTTTCTGAGTTATTTTAAATGACGGCTTTATGAATCTATATCCTCATGTCTAGGTAACTCACTTTTCACTTTGAAATTAAGAAGATCTCTTATATACACAAAAATATTGACTAAAAGAATGTTTACAGTATAAATGTGGCTGCTATGTTACTATTAACACATTTATGAGCATTTGAATTGTTTCTTGATAAAAATTATTATAGCAGCTGTAGTGTTATGCCTGTAGTCCTAGCATTCAGAAGGGTTTTTCCTAAGTTCAAGTCCAAGTACAGCGTGGACTATGTAGTAAGTCTGAGGCCAGCCTTGGCTACATCGTGAGTTTGAAGCCGGTCTGGGCTACATAGCAATACACTGTCTCAAAAATATTTTTTAAATGAAAATTGCTAATTATAAATTTTTTTCTGGAAAGTAGAAATTTACATTTCCTCATTTATGGAGAGAATGGATAAACTTGCATATAACAACAACAACAATACTCAACAATGCTTTGTCAGATATTTTTCTTTATCTGCAAATGGCAAAAATGCCCTTTTGGCTAACGCTCACATATGTTAACAGCCACTTCTAGGCCATGCATCTTTTGTCAGGGTAGATGAATACAGGCCAGTGTTTCAGGGTCTTCCCTACTTCATTCCAGTTCAGTCTGGCTGCAAAGTCTGAGCTACAAGCGTTTAAATGAAGAACAGAGTTGATACATTCGGGGGGGTGAGGGGGGACAAGTCTCAGGCTCGAGAAGTTGGAAATGTTTCAGGAGACAAATGTGGGTTTTAGCTTATTTGTTGTTTAATAAAGCTGGCCCTCTTTGCATGGCTGTTAGAGCATCTCAGAGGAAACAAGACTATGTGTTCTGTGGCAATGCCTCTTCCCCAAGTGTTCTCCACACAGATGTAAACCAAGGCAGTGCACGGGATTTCTTCTCTTCCGTGTGCGCCAGCTCCAAAAGAGCAGGTCTGGAGTGGCCTCGTTTTAATAATTGATTAATCACTGATTAATAAGTGATCCTTTCAGCCAGTGTCTCTCTTTGACATCTCTCAACTTAACACCTGTAGGTGAAGTCCGACGAAGTTTTTGACGAGTGGGTATCCAAGCTCCGCCACCACAGAATGTACCGGCAGAATGAGATTGCCATGTTTCCCCGGGACGTCAGTCACTTTTTCCCAGGGCCCACGGTCACAGATTCTGCCCCAGGAGTGTTCGACTCCATTTCCAGTAGGAAGGTAATGATGATTGGGGTGCCAAGACCGAGTCCGAGGGAACAGAGAGGCCCATTCTGGGGGTGCATCTGAGGGAAGGTTTGTGGGTGGAGCAGGGTAAGTTGGGGTGGTGTTTAACTAGTGTCTTGACCAGCGGGTCTGACCCGGGATATAACTAGCATGGATTAAGTAAGATAGGGAGTTCAAGCAAGGAGATTCCTGAAGGCTTGGGTTTTCTCTCAGCCACAGTGACTTTGGTTTTTCTCCCTGGCTATTGGTTGCAGCTAATTAAGCATGCATACAGCCATACAGGATTGCAGACTCTTTCCCAACATATCTTCACTATGATATCACCATTTCATAGAAGATAAGGACTGTCACCCAAGGCCAGGGAGCCTGGTGTGGCTTAGCCGGGTGATAGACAGGTATCATGGTCTCTTCCTGGGGCCTTTGCTAGAAGGTTCTACCCAAATCACCCCATTATCCTTTCCCTTAGAAGCTCTCCCTGCCACGCTCTGTTTTGATTTCTAACCCGCTCTTGTTGTCCATGAGCAGCGTAGCAGTCTGTCGAAGCAGAACTCATTTCAAACTGGAAGCAACTTGTCATTTTCTTGTGGTGGTGACACACGAGTTCCATTCTGGCTGCAGCCTTCCGAGGACATGGAAAAATGCTCCAGAGGTAAAGCTGTTTGACCCTTCGGTTGCCATGGCTCTGGGGTCATGCGTGCTTGGCGTGGCCTTCACGTGCGTGTGTCCCTGCTGTCACTCATCTGTATTCCATCCCTTGCTTTGCTGATGAAAGCCTCATCATCGTTAGCCAACAAGCTCTCCCCACAGAGCTTAGTGTCTTCACCCGGATGCAGACAGACTTCCTAGTCTAGTCCTGGGATGGATGCACGGATTCTTCCTGGAGTCATAAATCATGTCCCCATGGGTGGGGACTGTCAGCTCACTCACAGTCTTGTAAGTGTCAAAAATGACTCTGCTGCCCACCTAACTGAAGCACAATTAGTAAAAACTCAGAGAGAGAAATTAGGGTTCAACCTGAAGACCAGAAAAGCAAAGCAGCCAATCATTGGCTCTTACTACTTCCTCAGTCTGAAGTGGTGATCCTGCCTCCAGAAATCTCAGGATAAGACCAAGAGAAAGCTGTTTCCTTCCATTTTATAATCCTCTCTAGGGCTGGGATTAAAGATTGCACCACTGAGATTAAAGGTGCCCGGTTTCTATGGCAAACAGTGTAGCTACTAGGATTAAAGGTGTGTGTTACCACTGCCTGGTCTGTAAGGCAAATTTCTCTGATCTTCAGGCAAATTTTCTTTGTTAAAATACAAATGAAATGCCACTACAGCCAATGTAGAGTTGGTGTCCACTGATTAAGTGTAAGCCCAGCTGAGCGTTCTCCAGCACGGCTGCACACAAGAGTCATGGAGAGAGCGTTTAAAGATCTTATTTTATTTTCCATTTTGTCTATTTGTGTTGGGAGAGGGGCATGTGAGTCTGAGTGCAGGTGCTCACAATGGCCAGAAGAGGGCATCAGTTCCCCCTGGAGCTAGAGTTCCCGGTGTGTTTGTGACCTGCTCAGTGTGGGTGAAGGCCAGTCCCTTAGAAGAGCAGTATACATTCTTAACCTAACTGCTGAGCCATTGGGACCCTTTCAAGTGTGAGGGCGCCCATACCTATGCTTCTGTCCCAAATATGCTGTTTAAATTAGCCTGGGATGCCACCCGGATGACCCTGTTCCCTACACACCTTGACTGACTCTGACAAGGAGACAGGATTGATCACTCCTCCACAAGGTGACTCACTGTTCTCAACCACAATCAGCTACAGCTCAGCCGGGGAAGCAGACTGAGATGCCTAACGGGATAGAGAGTTCGGATTTAATTGTCTAAGGGGAGGCCTGGAGCAAACAATTTAAAATTAAGTTGGGAGCTGGAGAGAGAACTCAGTTCATAAAGTATGTGCCGTGCAAGCACGAGAGTCTGGGTTTGGAACCCAGAACCCACAAATGAAGTCAGATGTGGCCGTGTGTACTTGTCATCCCCGCCCTGGCAGCTGGAGATGAATGGATCCCTGGGGCGAGGCAAGCTTAGACTACTTGGGGAGACTCTGGCCAGTGAAAGACCTTCCCTTGGAAAACAAAGTTGATAGAGAGCCCGATGAAGGCCAAAGGTTGTTCATTGTCACACACGTGTATGCGCATGCCCACAGCCCGCACGCGCACTCACGCACACACACACACACACACACACACACACACACACACACATTTAGAGGCACTAGTGGACAAAGTTGTCAGTGGCAGCCTTTGCTGTGTCACATGAGATGTGGTACCCACTGACCACGCAGTTTCTCTCACTCCATCGCTGTCACCTACTAGCTCCGCTGACTAGCCCTAGCCTAGAGGCTTGTTCCAGGACCAGCATCAGCAGGCTGGCCTGGCTTTATTAAAAATGCTAATTCCCAGGCCCAAACAAGTTGTATGACCCATAAACTGGGGATAGAGCCTACAGTCTGTGGACTCACAAGCATGCCGGGGGATTCTGTGCACTGGAAGCCTGAGAGCTATGATGTTGAAGCATACAGGTCTCCATTGCTCAGCAGAGACACCATCACAGTCAGCGATGGACTGGGCTGTTTCTTGAGTTAGTGACTAGGGTCTTGTCTAACCATGCTCTTCTGCCAGCTGAGGCCTATCTGCATAGGCAGGTCCCCAGATACCAGTACAACTTAGTGCCTGTTGCCGCTGGCTGGACTAGGGATGCTTCTGCGGCGGTGTGGGGGTGGCCGCTGTTTTCAGTTGCTACTGTAGACCACTGCTGAGCCCTCTGCACACACCAAATCATTTAATGCTCAGCTCTGTGGCTACATGTGTAATTGTCCCTGTTTCCCATACGAGAAAACTGAGGTACAGAGACCATGTGGTACAGTTGACCAATTGGATTTAAATCAAGGCAACCTAGATCTATGTCATAAACCACTATCATCTATGGCTTTTTCTGTGTGTGTGTGGGGGGGGGGAAGAATGTAAAGGGGGAAATCAAATACACAGATACAGAGCCTGGCACTCCCTGGTGCTAGTGGACAGTTGTGAACATCTGCCCTTCCTCCCGCAGACCTGGCACACTGCCATTCATATCTGCTGGAAATGAGCCAGCTCTTACAGAGCATGGACGTCCTGCATAGAACATACTCGGCGCCAGCCATCAACGCCATCCAGGTTAGCCCACTGCTCTTTGGTTCACCTTCTGCCTTCTTCTCCTCTCTTGTCCCCTACACTTGACTAACTCACAGTGGGGTGTTGTCCATCCAGTTGCTTTAGCCAAACTCAAGGGGATGGCTTTGGTCACTTCCCTGTAGCTTTGGTGGACCTTACTGTCTGTACTTTCTTTCCTCTTTTGAAACGAAGGGTGGAGCTTTTGAAAGTCCCAAAAAGGAAAAGCGATCACACAGGCGGTGGCGGTCCAGGGCTATTGGCAAAGATGCTAAAGGAACGCTGCAGGTAACCTTCGCTTCCCGCCACGCTGGCTTCCCTCGCGGTGCTGCACGCCAGAGCAGAGCCCTGACTCAAACAGGACGGAAAAGTGAGCGTTCCAGAGTTCATCTCTGCACCCTGCGAGGAGAGATGACTCCTGTTACTGAGACCTTCTGGCTATAAGGATAAGGCTATGAGGATACTAGGGCAGGGGGAATTTTCCTGCGGGAAAATGGCTTGACATTGGAGGGACTGCCCCTGTTGTGAGGGTTTGGGGTCTTTTCTTCTTTAACATCTAGCTTGTCTATGACACTCCCTTCCTTATGTGCCTTGCCTGGTGGCTGCTGTGGCCTAACACTCTGACCTCCCCTTGCTGCTCCCATCCCTCAGAGTGGGCCTATCTTCTCCTAGAGTCCGCAGGCCTGAGCCTCTGTCCCACGGGCCCTTCTGCTATTTTTCTTCAAGCTCTCAGTGCTCCTTCCAGGGTTGAACTTGGATGCTTTCAGAGTAAAGAACATTGCTTGTGCAAATATGAGCCGAGGGTTTGTTTTCTAGAAGCTCCAGGTGCAAGTAAAGACAATTATCTGGAGCTGATTCGCTCTGACAGCCTAGTTATGTGGGGACATTTGCTGTCACTTCAACCTATGGCTCTAAAGCTTCCATCATTTCTGAGACAGCAGATGATTTCCTGCCCACTGTAGTGTCTGATGCAAGGGGCATGGAGACCATCCTCCTGGGTTTGCCTTCAGTTTTCTTCGAGGTTATCCCTTGGTGGGAAGATGCACCTCTAAGATGCTTCCTTAATCAGTTCCAGTCATGGAGGCCCTTGTCTGAAGAGAAACCTCTCCCTTTGCTGTCACTTTAGGTCCCCAAACCCTTTTCTGGCCCAGTGAGACTACACTCTTCCAATCCTAATTTGTCAACATTGGACCTGGGCGAAGAGAAGTCTTACTCGGATGGTTCTGAAGCCTCATCCGAGTTCTCCAAGATGCAGGAGGACCTGTGCCATATCGCCCACAAAGGTAAATGAGTTGTCCTTCTTCCTAACATTTGATGGAAACGTCTGTCAACACAGAACTACGGTTATCATTTTTAAGGGAATAATTTATTTTGTAGCCAATTCTGAGAAAATAGCTGATTTCTATGACCTCTGTGGCTTCACTTTGTAAATGGCATAAAGTGAAAGGAGACATTAGTAGATGCAGAGTTTAGGGACAGGGTGGGGGATGAGTAGCGTAGCTGTAATTATAAAGGACCTTCGTGGTGATGGGCAGTTCTGCATTCCACCGAGGCCGTGGTTATAGGACTTTGCCAGTGTGATAAGATCGCATTGACCTATAGCCGTACACGTATGTACAGCTGCGTGCATGTAAGCCTGAAGAAATCAGCACATTCTGTTACCCTAACATCCCTGTCCCGAGGTATATAGTACTGTGGTTAGTACGTAGAATGTACCATGGGGAGGCTGGGTACAGGGCACAGGGACTTCTGTACTGCGTGCCAAGTCCTTCAAGTCCATAACAAGTTCAAAGTAAAAATTTCAAGTAAACATGGGTGGGGCTGTATATGGCCCGGTGGGTAGAGTCCCTGACTGGAAATAATCTGCGTGTCCGACAAGGGAGGACTGGACTTTTCAGTACAGTGTATCATATAGTGGATTATTTAGCATAATAATAGCCCCTCACACTGAGCACCGAGGTGTCCTGTCAGGTGTTTGCCGAGTGCTTTAGATGCACGATTTTGTTTCACTCTGGCAGAAACTTGGGTGGGGAGTGAAGTCTTTGCTGCCTGTGTGGAAACCAGAGGCTAGCAAAGCTGCCCAAGGGTCACATGCCAAGAAACCTGAGGCTGAATTACAGCCTGGTCCAGGCCAGGGTGCACTCCTTGTTCGTACGGATGGGAGGCCAAATGTTAGAAAAGAAAAGAAGTCTCCAATATCTAGTTGCAAAGTTATAGGCTTGATGTCATTTGTTTAGAACTAATAGATGTATCCCTGGCATATGGAAGTATACTAAATGTCCAGGATGGGCAGAGCATTATTTTAGTGGCAGAAACTGAAGCTCTGAGTGCTTGCGGCTCCCCTCTGCTAATGTTTCTCTTCGGCATTCACATGGTGACTATTATTGATACAGTGAGAGCTGATTAAAACGTTTCAGTAGCGTTGCCACTAGCGCCTTCCTCTCCTTGCCCCAGACTTCTTCCACTTCATATTATTGATTCCTGCAGAGAATATTCCCTTCATATATATATATATTTTCTCTATCCTGACAAATCTAAAATCCATTTGGTTATGAGATTGCTTATAAGGCCACCACGTCATGTTTGTGTGTTTGTGACAGGCTTCTCCCTCAGCCCCCTTTGCTAGCCACCATGTGCACCCCTTGGTGGCCAGCAGGACTGTAGTCCCATGTTTGTGAGAGCTGAGGCGTTGCTGTGCCGTTTCTTCCCAGCTCTTCAGGTGCCTCATGGGCATTCTTTTGAAGGTCCTTGCAATGAGGACATTTTAGCATTTGTGGGAGGAGACATCTTTAAAACACCTTTTAATAACACAAACTGCCTGTTTCAAGCTGAGTAGATGGTGCCCTTCTCCCATGGGGATATCTGGGTTTTCCCTACACTGTTGAAGCAGCTTGCTAGCAAGCAGGGTAGAGGCTGCCATCCATTCTGAGTGTGTCCATTGATCCCGGCTCCCTGCAGTAGTCTCCTCGTCCCCGCAGGTCTGGAATCCCCTCCCCACCACCTGCTGTGCTGGGGTCTTTGTGAAGCCAGCAGGCTGCAGAGTCGGTCAAGGTTTGTGCTGCAGGAACAGACCAGGCGCCACAGCCGGAGCATAGGAGCCTAGACAGCTCTTCTCCCTGTCTATTGTCCTGCGATTGCATCGGGGGTCTCTTGACTCTTATTTTGAAGCAGCTGAACTAAAGCCAAGTATTCCACTGATGTCACATAACCTGTGTGCCATTAAACACGGCAGAAAATATCTGAATTATGCTTTTGTAGAGCACATGATAGGCAGCCAGCAGAGACCCATCCCTGTTGTTTAAGTTCTTCTGTACATTTATTTTTAGATGTGCATGGGACTGCTCTTCGTGTATTTCTGGCTTTGTGTATGTCAACACTCGTGTAAGCAAGTGGAATGGAATGCACCGACCCTTAAGGTCACAGTTTTTGCTACGTGCATTGGCGTTAACATTTCCCCAAATGTATTTTATGGGATTCTCATTTCAGAGGATAGGTAAAGGTCAAAGCGAATTTTGTGATTAAAAACACCTGGAAAATGCTGCTGCCCGTGGCTGCTTTGTTTTACGTGTGGAACTGCAGGTAGGGAAATCCACAGAAAGGGCTGCAGCAAGGAAACCTGTCAGGTTTTCTAAGCTTTGATTTTGAGTGTTATTTGTGACATTCCCTGTTGACCCATGACCATCTGGTGGGGAGCATGGCAGCAGACAGGCGGGTGTGGCACTGGAGCAGTAGCTAAGAGCTTAGCATCGTATCTACAATCACTAGGCAATGGAGTGTGTGCTTGGCCATGCCCAGGGACAGGCCACGCCCCATCCAACAAGGCCACACCTCCTAGTCTTTCCTGACAGACCCCCAACTGGGAACCAAACTTTCAAATATAGGAGCCAAATTCTCATTCAAACCACCACAGAAGGAGACATCTGTCTTCTGGCATGGAAGAGAAGCAGACATCTGGAGTCCTATGGATGAGAGAAATCCTCACTTACAGATGTGAAAACCCAAATGAGAACAAAGGCAAACTTGAATTCCTTTGTGTCCGGAGTGTTTTCTAGGGTTAAATTGGAACTGAATGGCCACTTTCTGAACTGTTTTGAGCCATGAAGCCTTGAAGGAAAAGCCGAATATGTCACTTTGGTGCCAACCATCTTCATGACCTGAGGGGAGGGTGGTCCATGCATTGTTCACAATTAGAATTCACTGTTAGTTTGTTGAACATTGGATTCACTTAGATGCTCAGTATCCCGGCACTCAGGAAGCAGAGGCAGGCAAATCTTTGTGAGTTCAAGACCAGCCTAGTCTAGTCTACAAGAACTAGTTCTAGGACAGGATCCAAAGCTACAGAGAAACCCTGACTCAAACAAACAAACAAACAAACAAACAAAAAATGTAGGGTCATTTAGCAAAATTCACTAATGTTACTAAATCAGTTCAGATGGAATACTGGTTAGAAAATATTTTACAACTATGGGCACCACGTAAGAGTTGAAACTTAGGGGCTGGAGAGATGGCTCAGTGGTTAAGAGCACTATCTGCTCTTCCAGAGGTCTTGAGTTCAATTCCCAGCAACCACATGGTGGCTCCAAACCATCTGTAAAGAGATCTGGCGCCCTCCTCTGGCGTGTGGGTATAAATGGAGGCAGAAAGTTGTATACATAATAAATAAATCTAAAAAAAAAAAAGTTGAAACTTAGAAGAGACAGATTAAAGATCATCAAACCATCCCTGATAGTTTAGGAATGTTACTCTTTTGAGGGTAATTCACATGGTTCCCATTAAAAGGAGGAAAGAGCTGGAAGGATGGCTCAGTGACCAGCACACTTACTGCACAAACAGAAGGATCACGTGCAGATCCCGGCACCACTTAGACGCTGGGCATAATCTCAAGTAACCCCAGCATGGAGGCGGGCAGAGCCAGAGGCAGGCAAAGACAGGGGGTGAGCAGAGACAGGGACAGGCAGAGCGGGGGCGGACAGAGCCAGGGGGCGGGCAGAAACGGGGAGGGGGGCTGTCAGAGACAGGAGGCGGGCAGAGACAGACACAGAGACAGGAGGCGGACAAAGACAGGAGGCGGCAGAGACAGGGGGCTGTCTGGGTTTGCTGGCCTTCAACCTAGTTGAAAAGTCCCCAACAGACAGAATAAAACCAGACTCCAGGTTCATTGAGAGACTCTGCCTTTGTGCCCCCCCACCAAAAAAAAAAAAGCAAGGCAGAAAAGGATGCTTCCCTGAGCATGCATGTGTGCTCTCACGCTCTCACTCTTTCTCTTGCACACACACACACACACACACACACACACACACACCTACATATTTACATACATGTGCAAAAATGCAGGAAGCAGAAATGGAGTCCTACCGCATGTGGTCCTGTGTTCTCATGTGCTTTCTTGTTTCCACACACACACACACACACACACACACACACACCTACATATTTACATACATGTGCAAAAATGCAGGAAGCAGAAATGGAGTCCTACCGCATTGGGTCCTGTGTTCTCATGTGCTTTCTTGTTTCCTTAAAGCACAGTGAGATGCCAGTCTTTCCCGCAGATTCAATCTGTTTAGGTTTGGACACTGGGGGTTCCTCCGGAGTTTAAACCCTCACTAAGCCTCGGGGACGGAGCTGGATTTGCATTTGCCTTACTACACACTTTCTTCCCGCTGTACCACATGGTGCCGGTGCTGTGGATAACTGTGGTCTCTCCGGAGGTGAAGAAACTGCTAAGGAGGGAGCTCAGGGAGGATGAGCGCTGCAGCTCATGATCCACTATGGCTTCCCAGTCTCATGTCTCAGACCCTCTCCAGTCTGATATAGTAATGGGATCCTGAAGCGAGGGGAAGGGGAGGGGAAGAGTCAACTGAGCAAAACCTACTGTGTCCGCTCTGCAGCCTTCCAATATATGTCTTCCCCACGAAGACAAGCTGGGGTCTGGAGAGATGACTCAGAGGTTAAGAGCACTGCCTGCCCTTCCAAAGGTCCTGAGTTCAATTCCCAGCAACCACATGGTGTCTTAAAACCATCTGTAATGAGATCTGGTGCCCTCCTGAGAAAGAGACTTGATCAGTCTTTCTCATTAACTTAGACCACGAAACCCGATATGGACAAGTTCAACAGAACCGCCATATATGGGCTTCCCATGCAGGCTTCAGCATAGCCAGGGCATAAATTTCATTCATTTTTAATTTCATGAAGTCAGGCAGCTGTGTTGGACAATGTAAAGCGATTGAAGCAAACATTGCATATCCTCAGCAGGTCTCAGAGCACTGTGACCCCCTCAGGAGGCAGGTGGAGCTTGAGTAGCATGGGCTAAGGACCATTTGGTAAGGGTTTGGGGCCTGGAGAGGGTGGGTCATACTCTGGGGTGGGTGGCTTGGATAATTTTTGAGGGTCTCCGTAGCTCTGTGCACTTTGGTCTTCTTTGTTTGTGATAACGTATCCACAGGTGCAATTCACTCACTTAGATACCTTTTCAAAGCTTTTCAGTCTCTAACAAATTTAGGATGGCATTAGAAAATAAGTAAGAAGACTCTCCTGACACAGGAGATGCCCTGGTGAGTCACTGTCTTAGTCACAGTTTCTATTGCTGCAGTGAAACACCATGACCAAAGAGGGATTGGGGAGAAAAGGGTTTATTAGGCTTACACTTCCACAGTCTGGTTCATCACTGAAGGAAGTCAGGACAGGAACTCAAACAGGGCAGGAACCTGGAGGCAAGAGCTGACACAGAGGCCATGGAGGGGTGCTGCTTACTGGCTTGCTCATCATGGGTTGGTCTTATAGAACCCAAGACCACCAGCCCAGGGGTGGCCCCACCCACTGGGCTCTCCCATCAATCACTCATTAAGAAAATGCCATACAGCTGGATCTTGTGGAGGCATGTCCTCAATTGAGGCTCCCTGCTTTCCGATAACTCTAGTTCGTGCCAGGTTGACATAGACTAGCAAGCACAGTTTCTAGCAGTATAGTTATGATCTCCTGAGAGCAGCATCTAGTCACTGCTCCGAGTCATGAGTTGGCCAAGAGTGACCACTTTAATATCTTCTGGCCATTTAAGAAATTCAACCAAGTGTGGTAGAACACACTGATAATCTCAATATTTGGGAGCCTGAGGCAGGAGGAATGCACATTTGAGGCCAATTCAGGCTACGTAGTGAGACTCTGTTTCAAAACACACACACATACACAGACCACACCACACATGAATTTAGGTGACATGGCTTATGATCCTCTTTTTAGGTGATTGAGGAAGAGTTTTTTTAATATATATGTGTGTGTGTCAGTATATATGTGTGTGTATATATATACATATATATATTGGTAATGAAATGACTGTATGGGTTTCTTTTTGCTTATGCCCACTGTAGTCTTAGCTATATGCTCCTTTTCCTGAAGACAAGGGAGCTAGCAACTGAACCTAGAGCTTTGCTCTTGCTGGCCAAACCCTCTATTTGTGAGCTCTGTTGTTAGCCTTCCTGGCTGTACACTCCTCAACAGACTGTGCCCATTCTGTCCTTCAGGAATTGTCGAGTCTGGTGGAGAGACCCTCCTGGCAGCAGGGCATCTGAAAGGCAGAACAGTTGACCTGGGAAAACTGAGCCAGCCAGGTGCATGCTCATGGTATTTGGAGCAATTATGTATCCATGGGGAGGGAGGACCCCCAGGGACCCAGCAGGACAGCTGCGGGTATCCTGGGGAGCTGAGGGGAGACATCTAAGCAGGCATAGATGCAGTGAGGTCCCTTGTGGCCTGCTGTCCTCCTCCCAAGGCTGCTGCTCTCTGACTCAGAAGCTCTGGCCAAGCCTCATTCACATAGACTCTGCCGTATGTGCATTTATTTATAGCTGTCATCCCGATAAGAGCTGAGTGCCCATTGCCCCTCCTGCCCAGACTCTAAGAGCGTAGGCATCACTTTCACTCTCGTGCATCTCTTTCGTCATCGTGACTGTTATCCTTCTGGTAGCATCCATTATGTATTGCATTTGTGCATTAGGTTCAGGACCTTGCCTGCATTGTCTTACTTAATCCTTATCACAAGCTATAAAGTAAAAGCTAGCAGTATCTCCATTTGGGGTTCAGGCACATCAGATACTTTCCCAAGGTCATAGAATGACTAAGTAATCGGCCCCTCCCTTCTGGTTATAGAAGCCATGCACCGTAGCTTGTGAGTTTGTGTGGGGCGAGTGAGGAGGGGAGGAGAGAGAGAGAACGCAATTTGCTTGTTTGCATTAGGATATTATGAGGATTCTCTGGCTCTCTCACTAAGTGCGCCAGGCAGCCAGCAGCAGCATATAGAGACAACAAACCGTCTTCCTTCTTGCTGGTAAATGAAGGAAGCAAGTCGGTAGTGAGTATTTAGTTTCTGCTATTGAATAGGCCATTCTTGGATAACAGTACCTCGGGAAAGGCAAGCCTGTGAAATTTAATAAAATATCAGGTCACTGGAGAAGTCTGTCTCAGTCCCTGCCTTCTTGTCCTTCTGCGACAAACTGTAATGGAAGAGAATGGAAAGAAAATACCTACTGTGGTCTCTGTGATCCGTACTTTAGGCAGTCCTTCCCTTATCCTCGGGGAGTCACTCCTACCTATGTGATCAGAGTCTAATAGATATTTTGTCATACCTGTTCCTGGGTTTTTTTTAAATCTCTGTGTGTGTGCTGTGCACATGCACGTGTGTATATGAGTGTGTGTGTGTGTGTGTACATGTCTGTGTGAGTGTGCATGTTTGTGTGTATTAATTTGTTCATGTGCATGCATGCCCCAGCTCCCACTTAGGGTGTGTGTGTGTGTGTGTGTGTGTGTGT
>NW_004949109.1:8072968-8100969 GCF_000317375.1 Microtus ochrogaster
TGTGTATGACAATCTTTGGTGTTGGGTCTCACCTCTACTGACTGAGACAGGCTTTCTTTGCTGTCTCCTGCTGTGTATACCAGTCTATCTGACTTCTGGGGACGCTCCTATTCCCACCTCCTTCTCACTGTTGGATTGCAGAGTGCAGTGCTGCACCCAGCTTTCCAGGAGTTCTGGGGATTCGAACTCAGGCCCTCATGCTTGCACAGCCATCCCCACGGCTCCCAGCTTGTTTTGGGAGCTCCAACTTGGGCGTTTAAGTGATTACTGGTTCTGGGGTCTCACTGAACTTGGAAGCTCCCAGAGTGAGCCGAGTGACTGAATGCCAAAATTAGAAGTGGGGGAATTCCAGGACAGCCAGAAGACACTAGGAAGAAACAGGGTGACACCTCATTTTAAAATTGTTTTGACCTCAACTCCGCCCAGATTGTCCATCCGTTCTTTTCTTTTTTTGCAGTTTTCTACGGTTATTTATCCCTGGCTCTTTCTATACACACGATTTTATTTTGCTGAAATTTTTGAGACTAGGATTCCTGGGTCATTATGCCATCCTCTGAGGCTTTATACTTTCTATACTGGGCACAATGTAGTTTTCTAACTCAGGGCATGGCACTGGGAAATGACACTTTGGTCTCCCATTCACGGTGTCAACTTCTGAAAAACATCTTTTAATGTTGTTCCCCCGTGGGGCACAGGATCTGGCCCGTGTGCACACATTGTGTTTCGTTGTCTTCAGCAATTTTGTATAAAGTCGCCACCTCGATGCCTTTGAAGGGTTCAAACTAGGTTTTAGAAACAGAATGTTCAGCTGTCTGTGGTTTCCTCGTGGTCAAACCCAGATTACCCATCCCTGACTGCCCTTCAGAACAGTGTGACTTTCCCAAGGCATCGTAGGCAGAGGTACCCAGCGTTCACCTGGCTTTCACTGGCAGTTAATTCTGGCCATCTGGTTGAGTTGTAGACTCATTTGTTCTGATGTAGTGATAGCACATTTTCCCTATGGCCAACTAGCCTTGTTCCTCACCGTTTCTACCCTTTAAGGACATGAAACTGAACACTGGTGGCTTTAAACCTCTAGGTGATAAAATCATGGTGTGCCTCAGCAGGCACAGGCCTGGGGATTGACGGTGTATATAAATTAATGGATTATATTTTTTCTAGTAGTTTTCAGTACACAGGAAAACTGAGTCACACAGAATCCCCATGTGTCCCTTGCCACCTACATAGGCCCCTCCCACTCTCAGCATCCCATACAGGATTAGGGACGGTTAACGCAGAAGAACCTGTATTGGTACATGTTGTCACTGGACCCTGTCATTTCCACATATTCAAAGTGTTATTCAAAATCAATGTAGAATGTGTATCTACCGAACTTAGAATACTTTGCTAAAATCTTGTGTAAGAAGTACACTCTTCTGCATTTTGTTTTTAATTATGCCTTTTCCTTGTTCCTTCTTGTAATGATTATATCTTTATAGTTTACTTCGCTTTAAGGTCAGCATTTAATAGCATATCGGCGGAGAGAGAGAAGCTGAAGCAGCTGGAGCTGGACGCCTCCTCCTCGCCCTCTGCTCAGGTCGTCGGGCTGAAGCACGCGCTGTCATCCGTAAGTGGTGTGTGCGTCTCTGTTTCATAGACACCTGCAAGTGTCTTACAACTTACATAAGTTTTCCGTTTCCACGGATACAATGAAAATTGATGATTTCTCAGGATCTAGTTGGATCTCGGGGAGAAAAGCAAACACATTATCCAAGTTACATTCAAACCTTTCTTGCTCCAGACTCAAGTTTTCAAAATAAACCCAAACCATAGCGGCTAGCATTTTCCTAAATGTTCGAGTCTCTGAGTTTGTTTTCTTAAAATTTATCTGAATTTTTCTGTTCCTATCAAACTTTTAGTGTGTGTCTGTGTGGAAGTCTTGCAGACATTTGTTGGCTAATGCTACAAAGTTTGACATTTGGAAGGTTTTGCTCTGAGGCATCGTAAGTTTAGATCGTCTTAACAAATAACACGAGCAGCAAGAAATTTCCACTTTACACATTTTCTGTCTCCACTGCAAAGTGCTGATCCTACTTAATGCTCTTCCAAATATACGAGTGATATTTGATTTGAGTAAACAGACAAAACCTTCCGCTTTTCCTCTCGCAGACACAGCGGTGAGTCATGAGGTGACCATCAGGCGGTCACTGCAGCTTCACACAGAACAGCCACTGTCTTGGCCCCAGATGAGTTTCTGCAAGCCATTGTCACTTATTATTTTCTCAGCTTCACTTTGCTGCTCAGAATCGCTGGGCTCCATTGGTACCATGCTGTGTCCTGTGCCACCCGAGCAGCTGAAGGTGTCTGGTGACACCTTAGCCCTGCTCTCTATTGAGAAGCCAGAGAACCTTTGCAACCACATATGTATTTGCTCTTCTCTCTACTTGCGCTTTGGAATTCCTGCTCTAAGAAGAGAAAGTTTGTATGCGCACGTGGAATTACTGTCTGAAGCACCACTGACTTGTATTTTGGGTCAGGTGGGAGGGATGAATTTTCAGATCATGTGACCAGAAGCCAACATAAGCACTGAGGGGGGAAAGGTCCATTTATGGTTTCTATTTGTCATGCTAGCAATGTACTGTTAATTAATTACTACAACATAATGTTAATCATGGACTTTGATGCGCAGTACACAGTGCTTGCTGCAGACACTCAGATACTTTCATTCGGTGGCAATTCCAACAATCCTATCTTTGGTTTATTTTGTCTTGTTTTTTAAAGATATAGGCCAGGTTAGGCCACATGTAGTCATGTAGTCCTGTATCCACCCCCATGTGCTTGAAATTGCAGTCATGTGCCCAATTATGCTATTTTTGACAGAAACACTTTAAAATATTATTGGCCCATATGTAGAGTCCCCATCTTTAAATTCTGTCTATCTATCTATCTATCTATCTATCTATCTATCTATCTATCTATCTATCTACCTATTTATCTGTCATGTATTGGTTTTTTTGGGACAGGGTTTCTCTATATCAGCCATGGCTGTCATGGAACTCGCTCTGTAGTCCAGGTTAGCCTTCAACTCATAGAGATCCACCTGCCTCTGCCTTTCGAGTGCTGGGATTTAAGGCACGAGCCACCATGCCTGGCTTTCAGGTCCCCTTCTTAAGTCCATAGAGAAAGAGACATCTTTTGGACCTTGAGGAGCAGCTGGCGCAGCTGGGGTGGTACTTGGTTCTTCCACTCTTTCTTTGATTTATTTCTTGCTGGTCCACTATTCTCTTGTTCCTGTCAGAGGGGCTCTAAGTGCTTTTAGAAGGTTCCTCTGATGCGGGGGTCCCTAAAGTCCTTGCCATGGTCTACCTCCCCCTTCCCCTTCTCACAGAGGTCCAGCCTCCTTGCTAATCTGCTTGGCTGCACTTACCAGGCTACGGTTTCCAGGCCAGATACACGTCACCTTTTCTAAGGGATGCGCCTACAACAGTTTAGAAAGAAGATGAAACACAATGGTCCTTTCTTTCCTTTTTGGCTTAGATTTCTGATTTAGACTTGTTTCTTCAAAATATTTCTTTTTAGAATAATCATAGAACTATTATAATGAATATATGAATATATAGGTACTGAATTTGATATATATATATATGTATATTTAAAATAATACTATAATATAATAACTGTCACAATTCTAGGCTTTGCTACGATTCTAGTCCCTGTAACAATGACATACTGCCTCAAAGGGATTATTATATGTGGGTACATGACCCTAGTTCTTGTTCAGAGTTTCTTAAATGATTCAAGGGTTCTTGGAATAATCTATGTCCTCTATGGCCACAGAAAAGTAAAACTAGAGCCAGATGTGGTAATCTTGTAATCCTAGCTCCTGGGAGGCCGAGGTAAGTGTTCGGAGTCCAGCCTCGGCTACGGAGTGAGACTATATCCCATACATTCAACAATGTCGATAAGAAAGGAGACAAACGAGGCCACCGTGGAGATCCAGGAACAGACAAGACTGTCAGCAGCATGTGTCCTTCCTATAGTCACATGTGCAGAGGTGCAAAGCAAAGGAAGTGCACAGCTTCCTTTTTCCCGTCAGCCAGGACCTGCCAGAGAGGTTGCTATAGGAGGTGGCACAGCCCCAGGAGGAAACAGAGGTCTTGCTTTATGTCCATGGCTCACATCCAGCACCATGGTCCATAAACCTGTAAGGTGCATAGGTAAAGTTGTTTGCTTAGTGTTTGAAAAGTAACTGTCTTATTCCCCAAAAATGAATAAGTCACCAGCATACTTCTGAGGTTCAGTGCAGCTGACGTGATAATTAACTCACACTGGGTCACGCCCGCTGGCATCTCGTCAAGGACAGGAGGAGCTAGGAATCACGAGGTATGGTGGGGTTGCGGGGGTCTGGTCCTCAGATCAGCATGGCAGGAAGAAGAGTTACTGCCTGTGGG
Organism: Microtus ochrogaster; assembly: GCF_000317375.1. Lineage (NCBI taxonomy): Eukaryota > Metazoa > Chordata > Mammalia > Rodentia > Cricetidae > Microtus > Microtus ochrogaster. Next base: position 8,077,399 of record NW_004949109.1, read on the forward strand.
TCACCAGTTTTAAGAGCTGATGCTGTCTATGGCTTCCTTCTGCAGCCTTACTAACCCTCTTTTCGCCTCTGGAAATGGAGGTTAACAAGGGGTATCCCGGACCTTTTTGTTACCTCCCAGCCTCCTGCTGAAGAACAGTGGGGAGAGCCCAGCCAGACACACCCTGAGGTGTCCCACTCGGGACATCTTCGCTCCTAGCCTTGCTTGTGCCCAGTCCCTTGCTGCGTTTTCCTGAACTGTCCATTTACTAATAAAGCCCTGCTATTCTTAACGTATTCCAGGCCCTAGCACAAAACACAGACCTTAAAGAACGCTTACGCAGAATCCATGCGGAAAGTATGCTCGACCCTCCTGCTGTTCCCAAGTCGGGGGACAACCTGGCAGAGGTGGGTAGGTTTCTCGTCTGGTAACTGTTCTCTGTACCTGCCGACCGCCCACCCCCAGTGCCCTCTGTCCAGTTGCATAGCCCTCTGCTTCACCCCCTTGAGTGGTGACCATGCTCCTATCCTCCGCTGGCCACTGCCACAGCCCAGCTCCGGCTGAGCTCTTGGTATTCAAAGCCTTGCTGGCAGAATGCCGCTCAGCACACCCTTCAGCTGCCTCTCGACTCCTCCTTTTGTGTCTCTACCTCATTCCCTCTAAGCAGCATTATTTTTACTATGTGTTACCTGAGTGCGAGCTGTAGAAAGACAAGTGGTTTCCCTTGTCATTTCTGAAGAAACTTCAGTTTCCGTGACCCGCGGTGTCTGTGCCTTGCCTGCTTCTTGTGTTCTGCGAGAGCCATGCTAGTTTTTGCCACCCTTGTCCCTTCTCCCTTCTTTTCCTGTTTTGTTCTTTCCTCTGTCAGAACACAGCTCTATACTCCTAGGGGAAAAGGCGCTGCACTACAGTCAAAATCCATTGTCTGTGAGCACACATTAGAAAGTCCTTTTACTGAGACGCAATACAGTTTAGCAACTTAGTAGGTTGTTTTCCTCTTGGACCCTAGTTCAACCCACAGACCCCCGACACACACACACACACACACACACGGTCTTTCCTCAAGGCTTCGGATATCTACCCCAGATGTGTAAAATTCTCCATTAACAAACCGGTTAGATTTCAAATGAAAAGCAAGGAAGCAGGCTGGGGAGGCCATGCTGTCAATACAATGCCGAGGACCCCCAAGAACCCGCATCCATAAATACAGGTGTGATGGACCATTCCTGTGATCCTAGGACAGGGAGGGAGGGACAGCTGCATGGCCGAGACTCTCGGCCAGCCAGCCTGGCCCCTGTGGTGAGGGTCAGGCCAGTGAAGGTGGGCACAGGGCCAGCGAGATGTCTTAGGAGCGAAGGCTCTTTCCTCAAAGCCTGGAACCCTGAGTTGGATCCCTGGTCCTCTGACCCCCTCATACATAGAGTTTACAGAAGGAGAAAACGGTGGGCAGGGCCTGAGGCACAAGGGACGACACCCACAATTGTCTCCACCCCCATACACATAAGTGAATACACACACCCTCTCACACAGCGTTTGCCCATGCCTTCATACCCACGGGGCAGCAACAAAGGGCTGGCGTTCACATCTGTAAATGGTTCGTTGTTAACATCTTCATCTCCTTAAGAAAACCCACGCACAGTCCTTTCTCTGTGTGAGCTGAGGATGAAGAAAGTCGAGGCCCAAACACCCACGTCATTTGCCTGCTTTGTAGCACAGACATGTGGACAGGATCACCGCACCAGGCCAGAGCCACACCCTCACGGTGGCAGCTGAGGATGAAATTCCTCTGCAGGGACACTGCTCCAAGAGACCAACCCTCACCCTACACCAAGGGCCTCTGCACTTTAGGCCTGAACCTCTTCACCAGCCAGGCCTTTTCAAGTGAGCACGTTAGCTAACACAGTGCCCAGTCTTTGCCATGTCTGGCCATCACTGAGCGTGGTTTGCTGCCACGCACCGTGGCATCTCCAATGGCATATTGATTTCCAAGCCATTCTTACCTTTTGCTTTAGTTTCTGTTTTTTGTTTTTTTGAGATAGGGTTTCTCTATGAAGCTTTGGAGCCTGTCTTAGAACTAACTCTGTAGACCAGGCTGGCCTCGAACTCACAGAGATCCACCTGCCTCTGCCTCCCCAGTGCTGAGATTAAAGGCGCATGCCACCAGTACCCGACTGTTCTTACCTTTTATAATACATATTATTGTGTGAATTACATTTACATGTTTTGTGATGAACTAGATAACCTTCACTGAGCATTTATGAGCCCATATCTAGTGTGAATCACTCAAGCTGTTGGTGTTTTGAGAAAAAAACCCAAAGCCCAGGTCTAGAAAAATGTGCATTTTGAGACCAGTTGCAGAAAGGGATAGCCAGAAAGCTGAAACGCTCTGAGCTGTTGAGGACGGTGCCACCCCACCCAGCCTTGAGTGCGTCCTACCACTGTGTTCTCCAGTTGCTTATGACCTTGTCTCATTTGTTTCCTCCTTCAGAGAGTTCTATTTCCCCTGGTTTATCCTTTTTTCCCACGGAGTGACTCAAGGCTAACTTTCCCAGCAAAGAAAAGCCATTGTTACCTTCAGGAAATCAGAGCAAGAAATAAGAATGACCACATAGACTGAAAAAAAAAAACAGCACCCTAAATTGTGTGTGTAGTGTGTGTAGTGTGTGTGTGTAGTGTGTGTAGTGTGTGTGTGTGTGCGTGTTAACTTTAAATTTTTAGTTACTTACAAAAGTTTAAAACATTTATTTATTTAGTGTGTATGTGTGTGCACACATGCACATGCAGACATGAACCACAGGACATGTGTGGGGTCATAGAGCAACTTGCAAGAGTCAGTTCTCTCCTTCGACTCTGAGGGTTCGGGGGATGGAATCTAGGTCATGGGGCTTGATGGCAGGTGCCTTCACAGGCTAAGCCATCTCACCTGCCCCCGGGGTACCTTTTTTTAGGAGATTCCCTCAGACACCTCACAGCAGATTGGCAGTCCCCAACAATAGGCTCAGGCCAGGGGCTTCCACTGTTTCCCTACTTTCTGTTGCCCTCTTAGGGCTGCACAACGGAGCTGCTGGTGTTGAACCTGGATACTGAACCCTAAGATCCCCTCTTCATAGAATGACCCCCTCAACTTACTCAAGACACTCTTACTATGTATTCATAAATGGCATGTTAGTATCACCAGAGAAATATTAAAGATTGTACTATTATTATTATCTTATGTTACTTTGGATGAGCAATCAAAGGGCAAGTGCTCTATGGGAGTCATATCTTTTATATCTAACTGGCATTTAAGAATGAGCATGATGGTGACATGTGCGGTCACAAGACTCAGAAGACCCTGGCAAAGGGACAGCCTGGAGCCAGCCCAAGTAGATGGTGAGTTCCAGGCCTCTCTAGGTAACAGTGAGACCCTGTTCCAAGCAAAGAGATAAATCTCAGTAAGGCGCCTTTAAAACATCTATAACTTAGAAAAAATCTAAGAGAAGATACGTAATCCCTTTATGTTATTTATATATGGGTTTCTTCACTTGGTTTTTTATGTTGGGGTCAAACACTGGACATTAATGTTCAGACTTCCCACCTTGACTCTGGAGAGGGGGTAGCAGTTTCATTTTAGAAACAGGGAAAGTAATGCCCAGAATAATTTAGTACCTTCCACCAGAAACACAGCTAACAGAATCAAATCAGGATTTAAATTCACAACTCGTGAGGCCAGAGAGCGTGTTCTCCCCAGTTCCACACCTCTGTGTAAAGAAACTGTGCTGAGCCTGAAGACAGAGCTCAGGGAAGGTCCTCTACTTTTGAATGGGTGGCCAAGCAGTGCGGGAATGACTGTCTTGGACCTGGACATGGCTTGATATTTCTCCTTATAAAAAATAAATAAATGGATAAGAAAGGCACACGAGAGAAACAATTAATGGGACCTCCTGAAACTGAAAAGCTTCTGTAAAACAAAGGACATGGTCAACAAGAATAAACGACAGCCTACAGAATGGAAAAAGATCTTTACTAACCCCACATCAGACAGAGGTCTGATCTCCAAAATATACAAAGAACCCAAGAAATTGGTCGTCAAAAGAATAATCCAATAAAAAATGGAGTACAGACCTAAACAGAGAATTCTCAACAAAGGAATCTAAAATGGCTGAAAGACACTTAAGGAAATATTCAACATCCTTAGTCATCAGAGAGAGAAATGCAAATCAAAACAACTCTGAGATTCCATCTTGCACCTGTAAGAATGGCCAAGATCAAAAACACTGATGACAACTTATGCTGGTGAGATTGTGGGGAAAAGGGAACACTCCTGCATTGCTGGTGGGAATGCAAGCTGGTACAACCCCTTTGGATTGTGGTGTGGTGATTTCTCAGAAAATCAGGAAACAACCTTTCTCAAGACCCAGCAATACCACTTTTGGGTATATATCCAAAGGATGCTCAATAGTGCCACAAGGACATGTGCTCAGTTATGTTCATAACAGCTTTGTTTGTCATAGCCAGAACCTGGAAACAACCTAAATGCCCCTCAACCGAATAATGGATAAAGAAAATGTGGTACATTTACACAATGAAGTACTACACAACGGGAAAAAAAATAATGACATCTTAAATTTTGCAGGAAAATGGAGGAAGCTAGAAAACATCATTTTGAGTGGGGTAACCCAGACACAAAAGACAATTATCACATGTACTCACTCATAGGTGGTTTTTAAACATAAAGCCAAGAAAACCAGTCTACAAATCACAATCCCAGAGAACTTAGACAACAATGAGGACCCTAAGAGAGACTTACATGGATCTAGTCTACATGGGAAGTAGAAAAAGACAAGATCTCCTGAGTAAATTGGGAGCATGGGGACCTTGGGGGAAAGTTGAAGGTAGGAGTGGAGAGGCAGGGAGGGGAGCAGAGAAAAATATAGAACTCAATAAAAAATCAATAAAAAAAATCCTATGGAAAGGCAGACTATTCGATAGCTTAGGTCAGTGCAGCTCTCAGCAGGTTGAAAAGAAGCTCAAGTTTTCTCCCGTTGTGTGCTAAGATCCAAGCTAAAGATAAACGTTGAGGAAAAAATGATTTGAATATTTATCAAACTGCTAAAATAAGGATTTCCTAAACTAGGGAGTAATAATAATTTTCAAAAGAAGTATTAACTACATTTCACTCCTTTTATCGAGAAAACGTTTAAAAAATGAAAAGGCACATTTAAAAAAAAACAGGAAAAATATCTTCAGTGAAAATGATGGGCTTATATAATGCTGAATACATGACAGTATTTTTAATCTGTGAACAAAGCTCAGACAATACCAAGTAGTTTAAGACACTCAGGAGGCAGAGGCAGGCGGATCTCTGTTAGTTCGAGGCCAGCCTGGTCTACAAGAGCTAGTTCTAGGACAGGCTCCAAAACTACAGTGAAACTTTCTCGAAAAACAAAAACAAACAAACAAAAATGTAAGACGTTAACAAACAATAGGCCCAGATAATTTACACTCCCCAGGAATACATAGTTATGGGGTTTGCTTCAGTGGGATTTAAAGAAAGAAAAAACCTCTTATTATCCAAGTCAGTCTTGAGGGGTTGAACTGTAGGATATGATGGGGCAGCGTGAGGTTATCGTCCTGGTGAGTGAGTATTGTAGCGTGTGCACACAGCCTAGATGGTGGGGCTGACTGTCCACCAAGGCTCTGTCCAGAAGCACTATAAACCTGCTAACAGCTTTGCATTTCCTTGTTATAAACTAACAAGGAACGTAAGTGTCATCTGACTCCCCTTTTGTTCCACTGCCAGTGCTTCTGGACAACAGAGTCTCATCCATGTGACTGGAGTGTGTTCCACGGGACACCTCCTGGAGGCCTTGCCTGTGGCTTGCTTGCTGTTGACTAGTTTTCCTTATGTTAGTGGAGTACAATCTCAAACCCTGACACAATAGAGAACTACACAGCCCAGGAGCGGTTGTCTGTTATCATTGTCAGCGTTGTGCGCTGGGCAGAACCCCATCTCCTGTACTGTTGAGCAGCTAACTCAGGCTCATTCACACCAGCAGCCCCACAGATACGAGTCACATGACACTATGCTCTTGTGACATCACTAGGGGACAGGAGTTCTCCAGCCCTGTTATATATAATCTTTCGTGACACTCGGACAGAAGTATCATTGGCACGTGACTATATATATAAATCTACAGGAAAGCAGGAGTTCAGAAGGAAGCCCCTTGTACCATGTGTCCTGGCTTTTCCCACAGTAACATTCTCCTGCTCACTTTGTCATAAAGAATGTTCAGTCTAATGAAAAGGAAAACTATTCGATCAGTTTCCTAAATTGTGGCATTAAAGAAAACAGTTTTCTTAAATATCGAACTAATTAATAATCCCATGTTTATCATTTGAAACATTTTCACTTCTGGAAATGGTTCTGAGAAATCATAAGGTATATGCAAAGGCATGCAATGATGTTCTGCAGTCTGCGGATGACTAGCGTTCTAATGCAGGGAGCTGAATTGCCCCTCTGTAACACACAAGTATAATGAAATAGCTGTCAGCTCAATTTCATTCTCTCAGAGACTTCTTCCTGACCTGGAAACCTGTTCACAGTGTAAAGTAAAACAAGACACGTGATATGTACAGTCTGGTCCCTTCTTAAAAACAAAACAAACAAAACTACATAAATTTTTCCTAGGGGTGTGTGTGTTTGTGTGTGTGTGTGTGTGTGTGTGTGTGTGTGCGCGCGCGCGCCTGTTTTAAACAGGGTTTTTCTATGCATCTCTAGTTGGTCTGGAACTCACTTTATAAACCAAACAAACCTTGAACTCATAGTGGTTTTCCTGCCTCTGCCTTCTGAGTTCTGCAGTCACAATGAGTCACCATGCTCAGCTACACCAGTATTTTAATAGAGAAAAATATAGCACTATAACGAGTGATTGGATCTTTGGAGGGATTTATTTATTTATTTGCAGTTTTGTGTTTTTATCCGAAGAACACATTACTGTTGGGAAAAGTTATTTTGATGCAATGTTGCTTGAGAAAATTTAATTATGTTTGTAAGTAGTGTGATTACAGTTATTACAAAACCAAAGTGCATGAATAAAAAGATAGGGGAGAAAATGGCTTGTAGCGGTTGTTTTAGCTTGATGGGATTTTGAGTGTTCTGCATCCCTTCTTTTTTGTACTTATTTTTTTGTAATATAAACGACAGGTAGACAGCCACTCCTGCGCTGCAGTGAGGAAATTACTGTGCTGAGCTATGTTCCTATTTTAGTAGATAAGACCCTGTGGTCTTTAAAGTGCTATGCTGGAGGGTTGGTGCTACTGTGTCCTGGTGTTTGCAGTATGAGCTCTTCAGTAGTTGCTAAAAATTGTGGGACACCAAAATGAGGTAGGGGCTAGCATCTCAGATCTGAAATGTTTCAAAGCCCAAACATTTTTAACAACATAATATCACACATGAGCAATTCCATATCTGACCTCATGTGACAGGTGTCGATCTAAAATCAACTCCCTAAAAATATTCTAAAAATACCCTCAAACTACATGTATAAGAAATGTAAGTAAGTTCATGTTGACACTTTGGCCCATCCCGAGATACCTCATTATAGTTTTAAAAATCCATTTTGAAAGTGAATTCCAAAACACAGCTGCACCTAAATGCTTTAGCTAATGATTTTTCAACACGGATTGTTTTCAGTGTTGATAAGTCAGGAAATCCTTTTGCTCCATCAGTCCGGGAGGAGGAAGCTAGAGCAGGTATGTGTGGCAATGAATTAATGAGAAGCAAAGTAAATAAATCATGAGCACCTCTGACCATCAACGCCCACGGGAGATGCAGGAAGATTCTGGTGCCTACATGAATGTTTAAGGAGTCCTGCTGGGCACTGCGGTACCTCAACTCAGCAGCCTTGTGCCTGCATCTTTGAAGGAGAGAGACATTTACTACTTTAGGGAAGCAACCTCCTACTATTCATGGGTGAAGTCTCATCGGCACGGCTTCGTCAACATGACCTGAGCCAACACAAGAACCAGGACACCTAAAGAGGTGATAGAATGGCCGAGGGAAAGCTCGTGGGGGCCTCGACTCTCGATAAAGAACTTAGCCTACTTAGAGGTGCCAGGAGCAGAAGGATCCCAGGAAAGAGGGGGCAGTTGGTTATCCAACATCACAGGGTTGCCCTGAAAACACACAGACAACTAATAATATGCAGACTTGGCACACACACACACACACACACACACACACACACACGCAAATGACAACAGTTAAAGAAAAAGCCAAAAATTTGAGAGAGAGCAAGGGGGGTACATGGGAAGGGTTAGAGGAAAGATGAGGGGATGGTATAATTATATTTTAATTTAAAAAACTATTTTAGAAAAAAAGAAAGCAGTTGCCACACTTGGAGATCTTTATAAGGGACAGAGAAAGCTGGCTTTTGGAGGCTGTATACAGTATTTAAATCCTTGCCTTGGGCTGACATAGAAAGACTCCAAGAGAAGAGGCATAGAATTCCCTCTGTTCCTAAAGTTAAAAGGACCCACTGCTGTTTATCAGTCAGGAATTGCTGAGGCCTCCTGTCTCAGTGGCTCTCCTTGGGCACAGCATACATAGATGAGATGAGCTGAACTCATGAGACCTTTGGGTATAACAGCATCTGCCTGAACCTCTCCTTTCCCCCTAGTTCGGTGACTCACTCCTCAGATGGAGACAATACTGGAGCCACCCCAGCAGGCCAGCGAAGTACCTGAGCTGACTAGGGACTCAGGAGTCCAAGGAATCACCTTGTTCTAAATCTGTCCTCATCAAGGTCTAGGTCATAGGAGTCAGAATTATGGTCTCCTTCGCCTCCACCTCCATAGCGCAGTGTCTGTCTACTGGTTCTGTCTAATGTGTATGGGCCCACAGGTCAGAAGCCTTGGCTAGTCTCCATGCTCCTCTGTGATTGGCTGAAGGCTATATGCCAATATTTGCTTGATTCGGTGAATGGGGTTGGAATTTTACTTGGAAACCACACCCCTGAGTATCCAGGATCCTTCTAGATCCTTCTTCATGAGTCTGGAGGGTAGAGGAACAGGAGAAAAGAGCAGAGTATCATTCTGCTAAATTACAGAGTCATACCCAGGGCCTGAGGTTTCCTTCCCTTTGAGAGTCATTGTGGGTGAAGAAAGACAGGAAGTTAATCCCACTCATCTGTGAATAAGGAATGATCTGCCACTATGGGCACCTCTGGACCAAAACACAGAGTTTATTTGTTAAGAGATTCCTTGGAAGCAGCCTGTTGGTCTTGGAGTATGCACTGGGACCCTCCTGTTTGAGATCAGCCATGCATTGAGGAAGAGTTTAGACTAAAAAGAATCACCCGGAGTGACAGGAATAAAAGGATATGATTCAGTTTGGAGCCCTCCTCATCCTCCCAGGAACAAAGCTGGTTTGTGCTTGAGGTTTGTGGCACGTGTCTGCACAGCGTTCATGCCCATAAGTGAAGCCTCCTTTGGGGAGAACTTCGTTTCCCATTTTGTTCTTCATGGGGCTCGCTTCTCCTTTGAAGCGACCTCTGCTTCGTGCCGCCCGTGTGCGTGGGCCTGTGACCCGGTGTTTGTGCAATTAAATCATTTGTGTGTTTTGTGTCTCTTGAGACTGTTCTAAATATATGCAATTTTCTTTCTGCTCCCCAACTAGGAAATCTCCGGCGACGAAAGCCGAGCCCTGGTGCACCAGCTCTCCAACGAAAGCAGGCTGTCCATCACCGACTCCCTTTCTGAGTTCTTTGATGCCCAGGAAGTTCTGCTTTCTCCTAGCTCTTCAGAAAACGAGGTTCGGACACTGTTCTCAGTCATCTGCCCCACCCCCCAGATCTCCTTTATGACCTTCTTCCCCAAACTGCTCAGTAAAGATTTGTCAACAAAAACATTAGACTCTTCTGCACCATTACATTCTGAGGGTCTGCTTGTAATGCACCCCCAAACACAAAGTGATACCATACACTGGGAAAATGTGAAGCTCAGGGTGTTGGACTCTTGTTTCGGTTACTTCGGCTTTTTGCAGCTTCCCATTGCTAGTTGTGAATTCTGCCTGTTCATATACTTGCTTTATATCCTGTGTTTTTTAAAATCACGTTAATTTATGTTGTAGATTTTATATCATTATTGTCAAATATGTTTATTATGTTAATCTATACATATAAATGTTTTTAATTGATGCATACAAGCATACTTTTTGGAATAGGGAAGCTCCACAGAAATACAATATAAATTTGTGTACTAATTCCTATAGAAGAGTCTTTTCACAAACAAGTTGCTTGCTCCATTGTTCAAGTATTAACATGTTCTGGAAAGGCTGCAGGGTAAGAATTTTTATGATGACAACAGTAACCTTTGAGATTTTTTGTTTGCTTATTTTTCTTGTGAGAACCAAGAATATCTAAGAATGTCTTCCCTCCCTCCTTACCCCTCCCTCATCATCTCTTTTCTCCTGTGCCTTGGATCAAACTGGGGTCCTTCACATCCAGGCAAGCGCTCCCCCTGCTCTTCCAGCCTTAGCAGTTTGTTTGTTTGTTTACTGTGAGCATTTCCCAGGTAGATTGAGGGTGTCTCATGAAAATAATGCCCCAAGTGATTTCTGTGGATTTGTAATGTGAGACATATGCTTGGTCATTTGGAGTGGGTTTCTTGAAAGGCTGACTCTCTCACTCTCTCTCTCTCTCATTGTGTTATCTCTTCTTTCCCACAGATTTCTGATGACGATTCCTATGCCAGTGACATAAGTGACAATCTGTCCTTGGACAACCTTAGTAATGATTTAGACAATGAAAGACAGACCTTGGGTAAGTGTTACATTACAGGATCTCTGGAAGCCTGTGACTGTATGTGCGTGTGTGAATGAGTGAGTATGTGTGTGTTCGTGTGTATGTGAATGAGTGAGTGTGTGTGTGTTTGTGTGTATGTGAATGAGTGAATGAGTGAGTGTGTGTGTGTGTGTTCGTGTGTATGTGAATGAGTGAATGAGTGAGTGTGTGTGTGTTCGTGTGTATGTGAATGAGTGTGTGTGTGTTTGTGTGTATGTGAATGAGTGAGTGTGTGTGTGTTCGTGTGTATGTGAATGAGTGAGTGTGTGTGTGTGTTCGTGTGTATGTGAATGAGTGAATGAGTGAGTGTGTGTGTGTTCGTGTGTATGTGAATGAGTGAGTGTGTGTGTGCGCGCGCTTGCTCGTGAATGAGTGAGTATGTTTGTGTGTAGGGCTCATGCCAACTTTAGGCGTCATTTTTCTGGTGTTGTCCACCTTACTTTTTGATACAGAATCTCTCAGTGGCACTGGAGGCTTTCCAGTTAGGCTAGGCTTGCTGCCTGATTGCCCAGGGATCCTCCTGTCTCTGCCTTCCAAGCACTGAGATTACAACTGTGCACCACCATGCCTGATTTTTTTTTTTTAAACAATGTGTCCATTGTGTAGCCAAGCATTTTCTCTGTAAGTGTAATGTAGGATATGGTGTTCTTCTTCAGGTACTGGGTACTGTTGTAGTTTAAGGGTTCAATAGGGCATGTGTAACTGAAAAGTCTAAGTGATAGTTAGCTTCAGATTGCTCGGAAGAATATACTCCTGCTCCTCTCAGGGCATCCTAAGATACTCTTTCTTATTGCTTAACCCTAAGAAAGAAAATGATGACCAAAAAAGGTATTTCAGGAACTGGCAAGAAGGTTCAGTGGGTAAAGGTGCTTGATACCAAGCTTAGCAATCGGAGTTTGATTCTTGGAACCCACAAAATAGGAAAGGACTGACACCCACAAGTTGTTGTCTGTACACACACACACACACACACCCTCACACTGTGGCACATGACTGCCAAATAAATAAATAAATAAATAAATAAATAAATAACATGACTTACAGAGAAAGGCATTTGATGATGTGAGTCTGAACTGTGGGGTCCCGAGACTATGGCACACTACTCCTAGCTTGTGACTTCAGGAAGCAGCACGGTCAGGTTAGGGGAATGCTCGTGGAGTGAGTCCATCAGGTCCATGGTCTTCTGCACAGGTCCCTTAACATCAGACACTCCCAGTCTTCATGTTTGGTTACTCCCCACTGAATACTCAGAGCACCATCAACCACCCATTGTCATATCTACACAGAGGACAGGACCATGCCAATCCCTTTATTTCAGGGTCTCAGCTCAGCAAATGTTTCTGAGCTGTGCAGATGGGTTATCTAAACACCTCAGAGTCGCTGCTCTCAGGGCTCCAGAGCCAGGTGGGTGACCCCACCATCTACAAAGCCTCTATTCAGCATCACCCTCTGGAAGGAAGAGCCTTCGTGTACCCTAAAACCCAGTGAGTTAGGAGTAGAAGGTCACAGATAGGAATGCAAGTTGTTTTCTAGAAAAACAGAATGAAAAGGAAAATGAAGAAACATCACTTGCCCCCTTGGTGAGCAGTGAGCGGGATGAGCACTCAAATGGTGCTCTAGCTACAGAGGAGGAAGATGACACGTGCTGAGGCCCCTCCCCCATCTCCTGGAGGTTTTGGGGGATGGAATCAGGGAAGCACAGGGTAAACAGGGTACAGAGGTCAAGTTGGGAAGAAATGATTGATCCAGGACATAGACTGCAGTTAGGCTGCATCAACAGCAGCTGAGATGGGCATGGAGGTGGTCGGGCTGCATCTCTCTATCTTGGCTTAGTCTGTGGCTGAGATGACCACAGAGGTGGTTGGGCTGCTCCTCTGGCTTAGTCCATGACTGAGATGACCACGGAGGTGGTTGGGCTGCTCCTCTGGCTTAGTCAGTGGCTGAGATGACCACGGAGGTGATCGGGCTGCTTCTCTAGCCTATCGCGTTGCTGTCTAGCTCAAACATAGCACATACTTGGGCAGAACTTCCTTCATCTGAACTTGAGTACCAGAAACAGATGTTCCCAGTTCTCGGTAGACTTTCTCTGATGGTGACAGGGTTTCTAGACATCTTGAAAAGACACCTGCAGAAATAACCTTCATATCCTACAACTCAGTTTCCCTACTGAGGAGAAAAGAGGTGAACCCCACTCTGTCTGTGGGTGTAGCTCAGTTGGAAGAGTGTTTACTCGGCATGTGTGAAGTCCTGGATTCTATATCCAGCACCACATATGGTGTAGGGGGCCCTTCTGCTTGTGTGTTGCTTTCATTGGTTAATGAATAAAGAAACTGCCTTGGCCTAGTTGATAGGGCAGAACTTAGGTAGGCGGTGTTTTTGTGTTGCTTTCATTGGTAAATGAATAAAGAAACTGCCTTGGCCTAGTTGATAGGGCAGAACTTAGGTAGGCAGGAAAGATGGAACTGGATTCTGGGAGGAAGAAAGCAGAGTCAGAGGGAGAGACATCATGGAGCCGCCAGAGACAAACATGGTGAATCTTTCCTGGTAAGCCACTGCCACATGGTGATATACAGACTAATAGAAATGGGTTAAATCAAAATGTGAAGAGTTAGCCAATAAGAGGCTAGATATAATGGGCCAAGCAGTGATTTAATTAATACAATTTTTGTGTGGTTATTTTGGGGCTAAGCTAGCCGGTCATCCAGGAAGAACAAGCGGCTCCCCTCCTTGCAACATATGTAAAGTGAGGCATGATGGTGATCTCCTGTAATCCCAGGATTAGGGAAGTAGAGGCAGCAGGGTCAGAAATTCGAGGGCATCCTTGGCTGCAACGAGAGTTCAAGTCCAGCCTGTTGGCTATGTGAGACTCTATCGGGCAAGAAAATGAAAATGAAAACAGCCAAACCACCACTCTCCAGCTATTGCACTAGAACCCCCAGAGCACATGGCAGACCCTTGGTGTTCAGGGCACTTCTCACCAGTTTCTCTTCTTTAAAAAAAAAAAAAGCGCAGGTCACGTGGAGGACCTGTTGCTGTGCTGAAGAAGTAGCTGAGACCATGAGCTGTAGGGAATCCTTGAGCCCCAGCTCTATTCCTTGTTGGTTATGTGTGCTGGCCCCTCCTCTCTGCCTTACTTTCTTCATCTATAAAATGGGGATAATAACACTGATTACTTCAAGTCGTATCCTACAGAGGAGGAAGAAGAAGAATTCCAACATCACAGAGTGAAAAGCAGAGTGCGTACAAGCCACCAGGAGGGTGACTGTGGTAGCCACCTTTCTTCAAAAGAGGGTTGCCATCTTTCTTCAAAATGTTAGACAAGTATATTCTCAGTTTGCAGTTTAGGGCATGGGTTATTTAACAGTGCCGAGATTGGCGCATAAGCACGTGCTCCCTTATTGAGGTACACTCTGCCCCTGAGCTTTGGTATTTAATTGCTCAAAATTCTCTTGCGAGTTTCAAGCTTTCCTTCCTATACTGCGTAACTGAGCGGAAGAGTGAGTACTTGCTTGGGAAGGTTCTACTCCTGGATTACTCCGCATGGTGAAACACAAGCAAAAGCTTCTTGGAGTCAACCAGAGTTCTTTCCTTCCAGGTTCTGTTCTCGAAAGTGGAGGGGAAGCCAGGTCCAAAAGGCGGACCTGCCTGCCGGCGCAGGGCCCCAACACCAGTAGTGTCAGCTTGTGGAGCATCCTGCGCAACAACATCGGGAAGGATCTGTCCAAGGTGGCCATGCCAGTGGAGCTGAATGAGCCACTGAATACCCTGCAGCGGCTCTGCGAGGAGCTGGAGTACAGCGAGCTGCTGGACAAGGCTGCGCGCATGCCCAGTGCCCTGGAGAGGATGGTGAGGACCCACTCCCTGGCTTTGTTCTTCTGAGGCATTCTGAGGCCAGGGGCCGAAAGTCCAGGCTCATTTTAATTTAGAGGTGGTCATTTCTCAGAAGATAGTCCTTGCCTTCCCGTGTGCAGTTACCACACGGAAGGAGGGGAAGCTGGTGCCAGGGGGCTGGTGGCTCTGCTGTTTTTGTGCTTGCTCTACTCTGGAAGCTTCCATCTGATGGTTCTCAGAGGCTTGGCTGGAAAACATGGCTTTAGGCTGTCTGTGTTTATTTTTACTACCCTGGGTGGACAGAATTTAATTTCTTGAGCTCTTTCTCTCATCCCGAGTAAATTTCCCTTGAGAATATTTTTGTTTATTTCTGGAATTGTCCCATTCGCTCCTACGTTTTTGGAAAATATCATTCACAGAGAGTGATTTTACACCATTACACCAGAAAATGACACCCCCCCCCAACCACCACCTTTTGCTCTCTCTTATAGAGTTATTTAAATAAGCAACTTGGTTGGTAAAACTCTTAAATATTTGTTGTGGAAACTGTTCTTCTGGCTTCCTCGAATGTGCGCTGGTGATCAGTCAAGCCCTTGCCTGTGTGGGGAGCCGGGGCTTCAGTGCTGAGTTCTCTTGGTATTTGCTGCCTGGCTAAACTGGAGAGGAGCGTGCCTTTGGGCTTCGCGGAACTAGCCGCCAACACCCCCACTCCTCTCTCCCCCCAGTCAACCCACCTCTGTGACAGAGGATGCAGACCCCTTTAAACTCCATCCAGCCTGCAGTTCTCAGGCTCAGTGAAGCTTCTTGGCAGTGGTGATTTGGAAATGAATGGGAACCTCAGCTCCTGGCTGAAAGAGACAGCCCCTTGTGCTGCCTGAACTCTGGGGCCCTCTCAGCAAAGAGATTTTCTCCCTTTGATGCTTATGATCATATGATTATAAATGCAAAAAAAAACACCAGCTGAGATTTTGCCCTTTTTGTTGAATTTCCCCAGAGAGTGCCTGCTGGAGACAGGGAGGCAGGAAGCTTCTAAATCTAGAGGTAAAAGTCAGCATTTATGGTGCTTTGCCTCAAAGAGAACGATTCACTTTGAACATGAAAATATTCTCTTTTGGGAGCTTTGGTTTTTTGAAACAAGGTTTCTCTGTGTATCTTTTGAGCCTGTCCTAGAACTTGCTCTGTAGACCAGGCTGGCCTTGAACTCACAGAGATCTGCCTGCCTCTGCCTCCTAAGTGCTGGGATTAGAGGCATGCACCACCACCACCCAGCAGATTCCCAGAACCCATATGGTGACTTGCAGTTATCCATAACTCCAAATCCAGGGATCCACCGTCATCTTCTGGCCTCCTGGGCACTGGCTGCACATGGTGCACACATACATGCCCACAAAACAGCCACATGCAAAATAATATAATTTTTTAAAAGAAGGGAAGAAAATATTCTTAAATGTGTTTCATTTCTGTAGTAATTTATAACCCTTAAGATATTCACCAATTGATCCCAGTAATTGATCTAGAACAGGTTTTTTAGGGAAAGCACAGCAGTATACAACAGTAATCCCAATACTGGGGAAGCAGAGGCAGGAGAATCGGTACATGTTGGGGACCGACTGGATGTATCCCAAGTTTCAGGAATGCAGTATGTCTTGGAGAGGTCCGGTTAGTAATGTATTTGCCGGGCAAAGACAAAGACAAGGACCTGGGTTTGATCCCTAGCACCCGTGTAACAGCTGGTGCAGCGGGAAACCCTTAGCGCTGAAGGGCAGGTGGATTATTAGAGCTTGCTGGCCAGATGCTATCACCAAATCAGTGAGCTCCATGTCTGGTGAGAGACCCTGCCTCAAAAACTATGGTGGGGGGGGCTGGAGAGATGGCTCAGAGGTTAAGAGCACTGCCTGCTCTTCCAAAGGTCCTGAGTTCAATTCCCAGCAACCACATTGTGGCTCACAACCATCTGTATGGGGTCTGGTGCCCTCTTCTGGCCTGCAAGCCTACACACAGACAGAATATTGTATACATAATAAATAAATAAATATTTAAAAAAAAACTATGGTGGGGAGCAACCGAGGAAGATATCTGACATTATATCTCTCATTCCTGTGAACATGCTTACACACATGTACTTGACACACAAACACACAGTTATAGATGACACTTATTTAAGTGTAGCAAACATCATAGGATGTTCAGAGAAAAACGTTGAAACTGTTCCTATCTGGTATTAAAAAAAATCTCCGCTTTACTACTTTCATATAACTTTGAGGGGGCAAATAAAATTCAGACAAGAGATTCTGTTTCCGTTGAGGCTCTGAAGGAGACTCTGAAGAACATGCTGGAATCTACATGGTGAAGTTCAGAAGAGGATTTTACTAAACCCATGTGTGTAGTTTATTCTCCCTCCCCTCCCCTCCTCCCTCTCCCTCCTCTTCCCTTCTCCCTCCTCCCTTGCCTTCTCACACCCTCCTCCCTTGTCTCCTCCCCTTTCCCCCCTCCCACAGCTTCCTCCCCACCGTGCCTCTTGGGTTTTCCTCCCAGGAAGGCAGAACTTCCAAGTGCTCTAGCCTCTTGCTCTGTTGCTTCTCAGAGTACAACGATAACTCCCATTTCCTTTGGAAAATGTGAGTTCAAGTTTCCAGGTTTCTATGATAACAATCAATGACTAGTTAAGGGTGTTGTGCACATTTCTGAACTGGAGGGGGCATTTTACTTCCCTATACTCTTTTGCCATCTGCCCTGAGACCCCAATATTGCGATTTCCAGCACTGCCCAGCTGCATGGAGAGGATTCAGCATCGACTGTGTGGGGTGAAGTTTATCACTTCATTCCAATCATGCCTGCCAGATTTCAGACACCCGGAGAAACCGGCAGTTTAAGCTGCTTGATTTGTCTCTGGGCCCAAATGAACATTACTTAAACCTGCAATTGTAAACCCAAGTTGGTTGTTTTAAACCAAAGACATAGTGTTGTCTTTCTGAAATAAACAATAGGTTTTACTTCTCACGACACATTTCTTGGTGACACAGAAGTAAGCTAGTTCTTCCCTTCTGCTCGCAGGTATACGTGGCAGCCTTCGCCATCTCTGCCTATGCATCCAGCTACTTCCGAGCAGGCAGCAAGCCATTTAACCCGGTCCTTGGAGAAACGTATGAATGCATCCGACGTGATAAGGGCTTCCAGTTTTTTGCCGAGCAGGTGATGTGCGCCCTTTGTTGAGAGAATCGCTTGTGCCTGCTATTAAATGTGCTTTTGAAATATTTATTTCCCTCCTTTCACTGGCTTCAAAAGGACTGAGATAATTACAGACTTGGCAACATAAAGCCAGGATATGTTTTCTCTCCGTGGAAGCCGAGCTAGCACCCACACCACCCTGGCCTCCCTAATTCTGAGCACCTGCCTGGCTACAGGCAGCGGCAGAGGCAGCGTTCATTCTCCTTCAGATCATTAGCAAAAGGAAGTGCCAAGGTCCAAGCCTCTGCCCAGAGTGTGACTTAGAGAAAAAGTGTGCCCAAGCAGTTGTCACCACTATTCTGGAGCCCGACTGCCCCTCTGAGTGGGCGTTGCCATATCAATGCAATGGTCTAGATTTTTGCTTAAGAGAAATCACTTGTGGGTGTGTGTTTGTTATTCAGAACAACGATGTATGTCTCTCTCTTTTTAATGTTTACTATGTGCCTATGGCTCAGACCCTGCAGTGGAGTGGGGAGGCAATGGGGATAGACAAGAGTCCTATCTAATGAATGAACATGTTGTCCTTGTGTGACCTAAGAACCATTAGATCCTTCCACACAAGGTAGCATGGAAGGGTCAGGAGCCAAGCGGCTCGCATTTGAAGCGCAGCTCTGTTTCCCACAGGCTGTAGAGCTCAGGGCAAGTGGAGGTGAGGCCATCATTTGTGTCTTCTGTGGTTCTAGAGCAGGGTCTGATCATGAAGTATGACTGTTCAGTGTGCATTGAGGGATGAAAAGCCCATGTGTTTGCCAACGTGGAGCACCCCTTCGGCTAAAATAGATTCTGCGCCTTTAGAACGACGCAAACCGCCCTCCAGGAGACTCTAGCCATCATTGCTTTGATAGATTTCTCTCCCCACTCCTAGAAAACAGAGGATAAAGAGGGAATGTGGGTTGCTAAATATTCGTTCCCTTCTGGTTATTTTTGTCAATGGATTTGCATCATGGGGTCTGGGAGAGAAGACGTAGTGAACTTGGCTTTTCTTTTCTGCGGTGCCCCTCCCTCCACCTTCTGTCTTTCTGTCTCTTTGAGACAGGATATTACTACACATCCAGTTTGGCCTCAAACACACATTCTTCTTTCCTCAGCCTCCCCAGTAAAGGAATTACAGATTCACCATCACCACACCCAGCTCCCCAGAAGCTGGGGACTGTGGTGATTTTTACAAAGCTGTATAGTATACCTGCCTGCCACCTAACTGTTCAAAGGTCTCAGGCAGAGAATTCAAGGCCAATCTTGGCTTCCTAGAAAGATCTAGACCAGCTTAGGCCGTGTAGTGAGATTTTATCTCAAAAACAGACAACACAAAAGCCAAAACCCAGAACAATGGTGTTCCCTGGAACTTTGAGGAAAATGAATATCCAAAAGCCCCCAAGCATATTGCCAGTGGCTTCCCAGGTGAAAACGAAAGGTAATTATTACTTAATATGGGGAGATGGGAGCTAAATCGGTAGTTATGGGATCCAGTAATCTGTCTGACTCAAATTCAGCTGGGTTATTTAAATACTGAATCTAAAGTGGAATGAGAATAAATGAAGACATGATTTGGTTGCCATGGTGTTAGATGCACTTTTGTGGGGGAAAAGAAAAAAGAAGAAAATGAAGGCCTGAAATAGCCCCAAACTTCAGCTGGCAATCGGAGCAGAACGAAGAACTCTCAGGGGAGAGTGGCATGAGCTGTGGAAAGGTGAATGGCAGTCCTTGGGGTCCTGAAGGGGTGGCGCCAGTCACAGTGTCTGCAGTACATCTACTGGGGGACTCAGATCAGAGGACCAGGGCCAAAGGGCAGGTGCTCACGCACCCAGAGAGATCACCAGAGAGCTCCAGAGAACTTAGTCTTTGGCTCCATGAATCGGATCCCAAAGTAAAAAGCAAAAAACGCATCTGGCCGTTTCCTGCAGCATCAAACGTGCCTTCTGTTTGCTCAGTGTGTGTGTGTGTGTGTGTGTGTGTGTGTGACTTGCATGAGTGACTTAAGTCCCTGGAGCCCTTGTTTTCATCCAATGGGAGTGGCAGTGCTTGGCTGGCAGGCTGTAGGAAGGCATAAATGAAAGGGTGCTGTGACGATAATGCCCTTACACCAAAGAGTGCGTGGTTAATGGTTATTGCCCTTATATTTAGAGAGGACTTTAAAATGCCTTTAAATGAAGTGTGGAGAGTAGTTAAAGAGGAGCCATAAGAGCCCAGGAAATCCAATAAGATACATGTGTCTCTGCTAGCACCTGAGGCTGAGTGCCTCCAGTGACGCAGAGTGAGTCCTCAGGCTGCCGCCTGCCGCGCAGATTTGCTGTCATTATGACCACTGGTTCTGATGGTAATGGAGACAGAGCATCTGTCTGGGTTTTAGCCTTATGACTCAAATTGCTTTTAGTGCTTGAAGAAAAACTGAGTGTCTCGGAACAGAACAGGGATGCCACCGCTCTGTGCCGTTACTGCGACTGACGTGGGTTTCCCCACTAGCAGGTTACTTGGGAAGCAGGATTATGATCTCAGGAGAATGTGAATGTGTCTGTCATCATGCACACACGCACACACACGCACGCATGCACGCATACACACACACACACACACACACACGCACACACCCTTTCTTTCTGCCCTCATTCACCCTTACCAGATGACGCACTCTGTGAAGCCCCTACCATAGCATATCTAAGGAGCAGCATCCGTTTCCTTTTATGTTCATACCTGCTTGTGTGACTTTTCTGCTTCTGGTCCAGGACAACAGTCTGTCCCACGGAAGTAGCATGAGGTTGCACTTGTCCAGTGTGTGCAGTTGACAAGCTTTTAGAATTTGTGTGTGTGTGGTGGGGGGTCTATGTTTTATGTTTTCCTGTGCCTCTCTATAAGTACAGGTAACTGAAGGACCACAGTAATGAACTGAGTAGGGGAGCCCTAATTTAAGATCTCTCTCCCTCTCCCTCCCTCCCTTCCTCTCTCTCCCTCTCCCTCCCTTCCTCTCTCTCCCTCTCCCTCCCTTCCTCTCTCTCCCTCTCCCTCCCTTCCTCTCTCTCCCTCTCCCTCCCTTCCTCTCTCTCCCTCTCCCTCCCTTCCTCTCTCTCCCTCTCCCTCTTCCTCTCTCTCCCTCTCTCCCTTCTTCTCTCCCCCTTCCTCTCTCTCCCTCTCCCCCTTCCTCTGTCTCTGTCTCTGTCTCTCTCTCTCTGCATACATGCATGTGTATGTAATTTTATCCTAAAATAGACATGGACTGAAGTCCTATGTATCTCCAGGCTAAAGGCCGAAGACAGTTTCCTCCTCCTCCTCCTAACTTTGCTAGCCAACCACCTATTACGGGCAGAATGGTGGGTCTCCTTCCTCCAGCCCTGTGACCCAGTTAGTAGTGCCGGGCATGTGGCTGTTCATGTCGGTGAGTCCCAGGAAGTGAAGTGATTGCTGCTCCAGAGTTCAACTAGACCAAAGCATCTTTCTCCGTATTATCGCTCATGGGAAGAGACATGATGACATGTTGCAGAAGCGACTCCTGTGATGAGAAGCCATTTCTTGTCACATTATCCTCATCCCCATTGACTGGTAGTTTTGCTTAGCACCTTCTGCCTCCAGAAGGTGTGATCACACTTGATCTCTAGATTGCCCAGAGTGGCAAGCCACCAAAGGTTAGCTACCGCAAAGAGACCCGGGCCCAAATGAGCAAGCCTTCCTACATCCCAGAACCCATTCATTGCTCTCCACTGCGCTGTCCCTGCACTCTTCTGGGGTCATGTTTAAAGTTTAGGTACTAGGCTCAGAGATACCAGAATTGCTGACCATGGATGGGAGAATAGCCTTTGTCTATATTGTTCAGGGCATGGGACCACAAAAAACAAAAGAAAACGAAACAACAACAAAAACAGCAACAACAACCCCCCTCCACACCACACTTACCTCAATAGGAGTAAGATAGAGTTTATTCTGGAACCAAATATGAGAGACCATGTCTCAGAAACAGATTTCGGCTATCCCAAATTCCATATTCCAACAGGGTAGTTTGGCAGCAACAGAGCAAAGCAAGTCATAAGCAAATTTGTTAGGTAAAGGGGTGGGGCCAATTCCCTTGCTCTTGGGCCCTTGGCTCCAGCTCAACCATGTTGACAGCACCAGGGCCAGCTCCACTGCCCAGGCAAGGTTCTCTCTCTCTCTCTCTCTCTCTCTCTCTCTCTCTCTCTGTAGGGGGCATGGGGCTAGGGTCAACTCTCCTGTTCTCATGCCCTCACAACTGGCTCACCTGCATCCAGGCAGGGTTAGCTGTGATGTGTTGTAGCTGGTAAGGGGCAGGGCTAGCTAGTTCTCTGATTCCCATGACCCCAGTGCCAGCCTTCTTGCCGGTACTTCTTTTGGGTCTGTCTAAAGGCAGTTGGCTGAACACTGTTAATCAGCTGTGGTGGTTTTAAAAGAGCACACCTGCATTCCTATAAAATGTGTGCATACTTCCTGATATCACAAGATCCCTCTAGTTCTTATGGATGGTACGCCGCTCCATTTTATTGACTTGCATTAATTACAGAGTAGGCTCGTGATGTTTGTATGCAGTAGTTTGGTTTGGTATTTCTACTTGGGGGTCCCATACACGTATCAAGTTCTTGATGGTGGCTGTATTGCTCCCTCCCACATTCCATGGGTCCTCGCCCACTCCAGTGGGACATGTCAGGTAGGTAGAGAACTGTGATTGGAGAAGGGGGGTGGCCTTATTCCAGTTCAACCATATGCAACCCTATGATTTAAAATTCAGCTAGACTATTCTGAGAGCGCTCTCATGGGAGGAAGGAGGGGGATAGAGGGCTTTGTGCTCCAAAGCATTGCCCAGTAGTTGGGCTTTCAAAGCCCTTGACAAAGAGAAGCAGGCGGTTGCTTTGATTATAGGAGTTGCGGCCTGAAGATAGTGAAAATTTCTCTCCAAAACTGCAGAAAAAAGCAGGGGCCTTGTCACGTCAGACAGCACATGGGGAACTAAGACACATCAAGCGACAGCAGCGTCCCACCTCCTGTTTCCCATAGCTGGGATTTCAGTTCATTGAGTAATCTGAAGGTGTGGATACTATTTCTGTCTTTCTCCACTTTCCTGGCTCCACAGCCTGTCAGTTAAGGCTGTGGGCAGGATGCCTGGGAATCCATCAGCCCAGCAAGCTCTGCACAGGGGGTGGTTTACAAAGCAGGATTCTCAGCATGGGTGAGCCCAGGGCAGGCGAGTGAGTGACTGTGGGCTTGTCATTGTCTGTTCCCTCCCCCCATCCCTTCTTACACACCTGCTCGGTCCAGATAGAAGTCCTGAGTGGTTAATGTGATGTGTCTGAGAACAGTCAGCTACTTGACACTTTGTTCCTGAAGTCTACACACCACCGATACTCAGTTTTGCTTTGCTGATTTCTCTCCATGCTGTGGTTTGGGAAACTGGACCTATCTGGTTTCAGCCTCCACACTGTTCATAGGAAAGACCTTGATTAGACCCTCCGAATAGAAGATAACCTCTGCTAAGAGCCATTGAAATCAGAGGAATTTCTGGATGTACAGCGCCAGCATGGCTGGTTTTCCCATGAGTACTGATCTGTGAGAACAGCACAGGGTCCTGAGTGCCACTGAGGTAAAAAGATGGAACACAGCCTCCATTTAGTACTGAGCGGCTTGATTGGTGGGTAAAACAAGCAATGGCGCCCCCCAGTGGCAGCCTCCGTTTCAAGGCTCATCCTTTCTAGGATATAATTATTTACTCGTTCAA
>NW_004949109.1:8101654-8107001 GCF_000317375.1 Microtus ochrogaster
TGGGAGCCACGGCACGCGAGCGTGTATGTGTGCATCCCACACGCATGGCCGATAAATGAGTGAATAAATTTTAAACATTAAAAAAAGAAAGAACTCTCATGGATTGACTATATCAGTGACGTATGGTTCAGTTTTCTGAGCCCTAGGGGGACATATCTTTATGTTCTCTTACTTAGAAGTGGCACGCCGGAACCATGACACTGACCTCTTGGTTAAAATGCTTGCAAGTCTTTTCATAGCAGAGGAGAGTGCAGACCTCAAGCGGCCCTCTTTTTATTTTATACTGTTCAGTTCATGCCTGTGTCCTCACCACTTGAGGCTGGCCATGCTCCCAGGAAAGCTTCTGGAGGCTTCCATTCACAGCTTCCTTCCCACCCACCCACAGGAAGTGGGAGCTACGTCAAGATTGCCCTCTTGAAGACACACTCGTTCAAGCTATAGCATTGCCCCGGTGGCCCCAGCTCAGCACGAGGGGAAAAGCAATGGCTTTCCAGCCATAGCATTTCCTCAAATTATGTTTTTTTTTTCCTTTGTCTCCATCAGGTCAGCCACCACCCACCGATCTCCGCCTGCCACGCTGAGTCGGGAAACTTCGTTTTCTGGCAAGGTAAGTGCTGATCCATGTGGCCTCCGCTTTCATAGCATTGAAGACTTCATGTTTTCCGGGGATTGCTCAGTCTTGCCATGATCAAAAGCAGTCCCTGACCAGCTCTTCTGACAGTGTCAGCCCTCCTGATGCGCCACCCTCTCCCTCCTGAACAGCAGCTGACGTGTACCACATACTCATTGACAGTGTGTTATTTTGTTGATTCTTATGGATGCTACGGATTCAAGAGATCGACTCGTTTTTTGCCTCTTAAGAAACTTCCTCCATCTTTACCTGACATGTTCCTGGAGCTTTTCCTCCATCTTACTCTACAGCGTCTTGACATGCAGGGGTTGCGGCAGAGTGTAGACAACACATAGGTCTCTTGCTTTTTAAGAATTTAAATTCCGTTTCCAAAATTACATTTGGCACCTCTGAATTCTATTCATCTTTGTTTTGATGAGCGTTTTTAATTCATTGAGCTTTCATTTCATTTATTTAGTGCGTGCGTGTGTGTGTCTGTGTCCGTGTGTGTGTGTGTGTGTGTGTGTGTGTGTGTGTGTGTGCACGCTCGCGCGCACGCACTGTGTGTAAACCAAATGATAACTAACAGGACTGGGCTCTTCTCCCATCCTGTGGGTCTGGAGGATGAAACTCATGTCCATCAGGCTTGGTGGCAAGCACCTTGTCCTGCCGAGCCATCTTATTGGTTTGTTTTTAAGTGTTGTTTGGAGGTTTTCATCTGTGCTTTGTGTTGTTGTTGCTGTCTTGCTTTGTTTTGTTGTTGTCTGGCTTGTTGTTTTTGTTTGTTTGTTTTGTTGTTGTTGTTGTTGTTGTAAATGAGACAGGTTTCTCTGTGCAGCTTTGGAGCCTGTCCTGGTACTCTCTCTCTCTGTAGACCAGGCTGGCTTCAAAGTCACAAAGATCCACCTGCCTCTACCTCCTGAGTGGCAGGATCAAAGGCGTGTGCCACCACTGCCTGCCACCACTGCCCGCCACCACTGCCCGACCTGTCTGGCTTTGTTTTTGCTACTCTCAAGATCCTAACCCAAAGGTTTGGGAGAGGCAGGTACTTCTACCACTGAACTTTGGCCCCTCCCTTTTACATTTTCAGGGTTGTTTTTGGTACCGAGGTTCCTAAAACTTACTTTTGGAGATGGAGGAGATGACAAGTTGTTCTAAAAATAACGCCCCACATTTCTCCTACATGAGTGAGTCTTATTAAGTTTCCATTTATTCAAAAGATTGGAGTACAGTAAGAGAAACCGAGCACACATCATTTTCTTTTAAAATGTAGTTTTGTTTGTTGGAGACAGAGGCTCATGTAGACAGGACTAGCCTCCAATTCGCTACGTAGACCAGGGTGACTTTAAACTTCTTAGACTAGGGTGACCTGGAACTTCTTACCTCCAGCTTGACCTCCCAAAGCGCTGGGCTTACGGGCGTACCCCACCACACCTGGTTTACACAATGCAGAGGACTGAACTAGGGCCTCACACATGCTAAGTGTGCAATTACCAACTGTTACATCCCAGCCCCTGACCAGTTTTTAAAAACGTCCCCTTTACTAATGTTACCATTTGTTCCCGTGATGTCTTTATGTCCGTGTACATATGCATGTATCTCTGTGAGATCTGAAAGCACTAGAGCACACTGGAACACTCCACCCTCCTGTTGCGTTATCCACTTACTTGGTATGGATGCAATCAATATGAAAGTTAAAAGGGGAATGTTTCATTTAATCTTTGCTACAGATGCTTAATATTAAATATTGAAGATTCACCTGAGATTTCTCCACTTTTCATGAAAACCTTCTTGTAGCAAGTCTTTCTCTGTTCTGCCAGCTCCCAACTAATGACACAGAGATTTCTTATTAATTATGAAAACTTGGCCTTAGCGTAGGCTTATTTCTAACTGGCTCTTATAACTTAAATTAACTTATTTCTATTAACTTACATGCTATTGCATGGGTCATAGTTTTTACCTCTCCTCCTGCGTGTCCTGGTTCCTCTGCATCCAGCTGGCAACTAACCCTTTTTTCTTCCCAATGCTCTCTCTGTCTGGAAGTCCCGCCTATACCTCCTCTCTAGCTATTGGCCATTTAGCTTTTTACGAAACCAATCACAGTGACATATCTTTACACAGTGTAATCAAATACTTCACAAGAACTTCTGGAAATGTTTCTCATAAGGTTCTTAACTCCTACCTAAAAGTCTCATTGGCCTTGTAAGTATTTCTTTCTTGTTTTCTTAAAGCTCTACATTTTTGTCTTTAACAAGAGAACCTTCTCAGAATAGTCCCTGAAAGTTCTTTGTGTTACACATGTCCCTACTCATCCTTTTCTGGGTGATTTTACCTGTTCCCTTGGTGTAGGATCTTCAAATCTGCACATTTCTCTGCCTTTTGACTGGGTTGTTTAGATCATTTACATTTATTATGGTTATAGATGTAGGTGATTTAAATGTGTCTTGTTTCCTAATTAGTCAAATCTATTCCTTGCTCCCCCTTTTCTGTTTTTAATACCTTCTTTTGTATTAGTTAAGTACTTTCTATATGCCTATTTTATCTCTTCTGTTGGATTATATCTATAGCACTTTGTTTTGTGCTTAGTTGTTACCTCAAGATTATATATCTTTAAGATATTACAGTCTGCCATCAACTGGCATTGTTATATATAAGTTTGGATGTAGTAAGAAACATAACAAAGTAAACCCAACCTCTGTGAGATTGTGTGAGTGTTGCAAATTCATCAATGCATTGTTATCTTTGCTCAAATCCAATTCTCTCTTTTTCAATTTTCTTACCAATTTTATTAAGAAATGCTCACATACTATATTATTTACCCACTTAAAATATATAACTCTTTTTTTGTTAGCACAATTAATTTTAAAATAGTTTAATCACTCCAAAAACAGCATCTTAGCTAATAATGCTCCCACAGCTTCCTTCAAATTTATGATTTGCCGTATGCCATCAAAGGAATCCACTTGCCTCTCTCACCTGAACTGCAGCTACGCATCTCCCAGCCTATCTCATTTCCTATAGTTTTTCTGTCTCAGTGCAGCCGCTGGACAGGGCCTGCTTCTCTCTGGCTCTCCCCTTTCTCTCTTGGTGGTGGCATCTGCAACTTAGGACAGCTGGTCCTGCTTATATAGGTTCTCTCCTTTCCTTAGCCTGTGTCTGTGTGCTGCTCCGTCTCCATCTTTCCTTAGCCTGTGTCTGTGCGCTGCTCCATCCTCCACTGTTGCTTTTTTTCCCATGAGCCCTTGCACCACAGTGGTTGGCTTGACTCACTTCATTCCTGTGCATCCCCTGAGCAGCCACAGCAGCCAGATATCTGATCCCCTTGCTTTTATCTACTCCTGTCAACACTTGGAAAATTTTTTACAAGGTTTTTATGTAATTGTACTGGTTGATTCTTTTCAATTCAAACAAGACTTCTTGCGAGGTTTGCAGAACCCACTGTTTCCTTAGAAAGCCTGACTTCTTACTCTTCTCCTTAGATAGTCTCAGACCTTCAGCCAGACCCACACTCCACTCTCTTCCTCTTCTGACACTTTAAATACTGTTTTTCCGATACCGACTCCTCTATGCTCCACAGACTTATTTGTGTTCTGCAGAGCCCTGCTTAAATGACCCTTTCTGACAAGTCTCTGTCATAGCACACTGGGGACAGCCCGTGTCTGTGTGGCCGCGACTTGTTCTCATCTCGTTTTTGTGCTGTTGACTCTTTCAAGAGAACTTTGCCTTACAACTTTGTTTTCCTAATTCTGTTTTGGGTACCTGTGTCTAGTGCATGAATAATTGTCTCCATTAGAACCAATTTATCTGTGGCAGTTACAGAATGACCAGTCATTTGTCGAGCCTGAGGCCTCTAGTCTACCTACCTGTCTTGTCGAATATGTGACATTTGATATTTTGTTTCAGATGTGAGATGGAAAAACAAATTCTGGGGGAAATCCATGGAAATTGTCCCAATTGGCACAACGCACGTGACACTGCCAGCGTAAGTTCCTGCGCGTTAGGAATGTCAGTTCTTGGGTCAGAAGTCCACGTTAGCGGACTGTCGAGGCTGCCCACCAGTCCCTCTGGCTCGGAGATGATGCTTTTCTCTCTCCTTCCATCTGGCAGTGGGTTCAGGTGGCCTCTGCCTGGCAGGCTCCCAGTCTAGTGCTTTCTGTCACTGGATGGAAATGCCTCCCACAGACAACAGCTCTCTGAGCAGATTTTAAGACTCGTTTCTGCCTCTCTCCAAGATAAAAGTTCATTTTTCTTCATCACTGTGGTCCCGTCTCACTGACAGAATTCCCTCAGAGACGGACATGGCTTTGGTGATGCAGGTAACATTAGTAGGCGTTTCTAAAGCAATCAGGCCAGACTGGGGAGTCACATGCTGCTGTGGCCCTTCCTCCCGTGACTGTCGTTGGTCAGGCTGCCACTCCTTTCTTGTCACTACTGTCCTTGCCTGCCTCTCAGGACACGTGAGAAGATTTGACACATATTATGCATAGGGCACTTAAAATACTGCTTACCGTCTCCTCACAGTTGCTACTGAACTCTGTGAGCAATGCCTGCATTCTTCCTCATGAAAGAGGGGTAAATAATCTGTGACTGTTAAAGTGTGGGAGACCGGCCCCCCTGCACCTATTAAAGTGTGGGAGACCGCCCCCCTGCACCTATTAAAGTGTAGGAGACCGCCCCCCACTGCATCTATTAAAGTGTGGGAGACCGGTCCCCCTGCACCTATTAAAGTGTAGGAGA
>NW_004949109.1:8107101-8114258 GCF_000317375.1 Microtus ochrogaster
CTGCATCTATTAAAGTGTGGGAGACCGGTCCCCCTGCACCTATTAAAGTGTAGGAGACCGCCCCCCACTGCATCTATTAAAGTGTGGGAGACCGGCCCCCACCTCACTGCATCTATTAAAGTGTAGGAGGAGACCACCCTCCTGCACCTATTAAAGTGTAGGAGACCCCCCCCCTGCACCTATTAAAGTGTGGGAGACTGGCTCCCCTACTGCACCTATTAAAGTGTGGGAGACCGCCCCCCACTGCATCTATTAAAGTGTGGGAGACTGGCCCCCACTGCACCTATTAAAGTGTGGGAGACCAGCCCCCCACCCCACTGCATCTATTAAAGTGTGGGAGACTGGCCCCACCCCACTGCATCTATTAAAGTGTGGGAGACCGCCCCCACCCCACTGCATCCTTCTACCAAATTCCTTTTCATAGCCTGGCAGTTTGCTTGCCCGAGAACCTCAGTCACATGTCGCTTGGAGCTTTATTCGGGGCTGGGTCTGCAACTGAGGGCTGCGTGATTCATTCCCCGCCTCATCATATAAAGTAGGATGGCCCACTGCGTCTGTGGCTGGTTCTTCTGGGAGTCATCTTTGACATCCCCTCTCTTTCAGTTTTGGGGATCACTTTGAGTGGAACAAAGTGACCTCCTGCATCCACAACATCTTGAGCGGACAGCGGTGGATCGAGCACTACGGTGAAATTGTCATCAAGAACCTGACCGATGACTCCTGCCACTGCAAAGTGAACTTCATAAAGGTACCTCGAGGGGGCCGAGCTCTGGTGCTAGAGGGCAGGGCCAGGTGGCCAGAGCACAGGCTGTCACTTGACTGGGACATTGACCCTGCCTGCCTCCCCTGCCGTGGGCCCTCAGTGAAGAGCCCGGGGGACTCTTTTATAAGATGTCATCAGACCATGTGACACAGAGATACATGAAGGCATTGTGCTAAGTGGATAAACCAACATGAAAACATGTGTTCTATGTTATTGTATTGTCTATTCCAACTCCATGGATCACCAGAACAGCCAAGGTTAGAGGAAAAGAAAATAGAACAGGGGTCATCGGGAGCTGGGGCGGGGGTAGGATAGAGAGTTTGTGTCACGGGTTCGGAGCTTCTGTTTAGGAAAATGGAAAAGTTCTAGAAATGGAAAGTAGCAGCAGTTGTACAACACTGTGAATGTACTTCATAGTTTTGAGCTGTGCATTTGAGATGGATGAAATGAAGCCTGACTTGGTGGCATGTGCCTGGAATTATAGCGCTCAAGAATTAAGCTTGTGAATTGCGAGTCTGAGAGCGATCTGGACTACAACGTGAAACTGTCATGAAAGGAAGGACTTGGGGCGGGGACCGCTATGCTTGTGTGTTTTGCCACGAGGCAAGGTGCGACCAACCGTTCCCCACTCGCTTCCATCCTCTCAAGCAGACACCTGCGTTCTCTCAATGGCCCACGAGGTTCTGCACCTCTGTACTGACAGCTCTTACCCCTCGGAATGCGTGTGCAGCCGTAGTGTGTGCACGCGCGCGCTCACACACACTCACACACCCTCACTCCAGCTCCCGCTACCAGCTCACTCCTGTCTGCCTCCTAAGCCGCTGAGCACACTGACACTGTCCGTCTTCCCTCCCTTCCTCCCCCGACCTCCTTTGTGAAGATCCTGTTGTCTCCACCTCACTCTGTCGTCTGCTCCATTTCACCATCACATTTTCTTCAAGGTTTTTTGTTACCACTGAAGTTAGCTTCCTAGTTCTTTCTTTCCCAGTCTGTCTCTCTGCTCCCCTCACGCTCCTTGCCAGCCCCAGCCCCACAGGAATAAAAACCTGGTTGTTCCTGCTCATCCTCCAGCCCTGATTGGCCCTCGATCCTAACAGCTGAGGCCTCAGAACGCTCAGATAGATGAGAAGGCCAGCCAGGTGCAAGAAAATATGTAGGGCATCTCTCCAGCTTCCTTAATCTGGGACCCACCCCTTTCTCTCCCTCCTAGAATTACTTCGCTTTTTAAAACCTCGTGTACTTAGAGTGGCTTTAAGGCACAGTCCTTGCGAAAGGATGTTTACATTTAACTAAGATCAAAATCCTAAACTGAGTGCAAATCCGTACAGTCTTCTCTGTGCTGCCTGTGACCCACAGGGGACATTTGTGTGGTCAACCAGGCAGCTGGGGCAAGAACGTGGTCCCTGAGTTCAGGTAGATCAGTTGTCCTCATTGCCTCAAAGGAATGTACTCAGCCCCTTGTCTACCATCCACCTGGTCTCATCTTCTCAGTACCAGAGAAAGACTGAGTTAGTTTGTTTGCGTCCAGGCTGGCCTCACACTCAGAGCCATCCTCCTGCCTCAGCCCTCAGAGTACTGAGATTACTGGTGCCTTCCATCGCACGGCTTTACAGGAATTATGTGTGTGGTTATTTGAGATGGTGTAGTTATTTAAGATGAGCATTGGGTGTTGAAAGAATATGAGGGCGGACACCAGACTCCCGTGGGGCTTGGCTGTGTTTCCTCCTTGGCTTCCCATCCAGTCATCAGCGTTTGTTTGGTTGGTGAATATCGCAAAGGGAATAATTCTGACCCCTGCTTCCCAATAAACATAAGGGTTTGGGATCCTTTCTTCCCCTGCCACTTTTACAAGGCTGGAGAACTCAGTTCCTGGTGTCTGATTCACTTCCCTGCCACTGCTGCATCCCACCTGCATTGTCCCAAAGCTTTGAAGGAGAAAAACTGAACCCGTAGAAAATGACCTGGAAACGCCACTAACTTTCCAAATACGGCTGCAGTTTCAACTGAAAATAGCGCTGGGGCTTTTGATTTATAGAGAAACACCTTCTGTTCCTGACAGTTTTTAAGAGTGGCCAGGTACTTGGGACAGTTTCAAAGCATGACCTCTAGGGAGTTGGCACTCCCTCTGCTGCCTGGAGATTGGTACTGCATAAACTAGACTGAGCTGAGCTAAGCTTAGGGAGTTGGGATCATCAGGGTTGAGCTGAGCCATAGTCAAGGCTGCCTTGCAGGCCACTACTGATAAATACTGAGACAGTGTCTTGTATGAGGACCCTGCAGCTGGAATGGGCCCAGAAGGAAAAAATAGTAGAAATTGCAATGTCAAGTAACCTCCTAAACTAGTATGCAAATGACTGTTTTCTTCAAGTAAAAGGAATTATGAGTTAATTTTAAATAGTAGTAGCAAGAGCGCTCAGGCTTTGGAATCCCAGTGACGCGCCTGGGGCAGCTGCTAATACACTAACCAGTTAGCACTGGAATTACAGTGACTTGCCTGGGGCAGCTGCTAATACACTAACCAGTTAGCACTGGCTAATGCACTAGGTGCTTGGCGAATGCCTAAGAACTGAGTATCGCGTTCCTGCGTTACATAAAGCAAAGGCAGAAAAAGTGAATATCTACACACATGTTTGTTATTAGGATATTAGCTGTACATTTTACTAAATAGCTAAAGGTATTTTATTTTCAATCCGGAACCGAGGCAGACTAGAAAGCCTATAAATGAATCCACATCTTTACACTTAATTGATTTAAAAAAAGATCCCAGTAGCACATGGCGAGAAAGGACAGTTTCTTTGGTAGTGCTGCTGGGACTCCTGGATAGCCTCGTGCAAAAGAGGAAATATTTGCAATCTGACAAGGTGTTAAAATGCAAAACATAGAAAGGAAGCCAACTCAACAGGAAGAAAATAGTGGATAACTGGGGATCTGGATGTGGCAGGATGCCCTGATCAGACCAGCTCCTAAACTCAGGTGGCTAAAGCAGGAAGGTCACTGTAATGAGCTATAGGGCAGGAGCCTGTCTCAGAAATAGAATGCAGTCTATGCACAGACAAACCATAGATGCTAGAGAAAGTACAGTGAGTCCGGCTTGAGGCTACAGGCTCTTGCTGCAAGCCTCGGGATTCGGATGCCGTCTCCAGAATCCACGTAGTGGGAAGAGTGAACTGACTCCTGGAAGTTGTCCTTTGATTTCTACGTGTGTGCCGTAGCATGCTCAAGGACATGCGCATGTAAGCCAGTGTTGTCAACAGAGGCACACAAAGCTAGAAACACAGCTCGGTGGCATGGAGCCTGCCTCCCAGAAAAGGGAAACAAGTACACACAGACAGATGAATGGACGCTCAGCATCACTAATCAATCACCCAGGATATGCAAATTAAAAATGCCGTGAGATGTCACTTCACTCCCTCATAACAGCTCACTTCGAGGGTTGGTGGTGGCGCAGGCCTTTAATCCCAGCATTCAGGGAGGGGGTGCAGAGGCAGGAGGATTTCTGAGTTTGAAGCCAACATGTCCTACAGAGGGAGTTACAGGACAGTCAGGGCTACACAGGGAAACCCTGTATTGGAAAAAAAAAAACAAACAAACAAAAAAGCAGCTGACACCAAAAAAATAGAAGGTAGATCTGAGAACTGAAGAGAAGAGAACCTTGCACACTGCGAAGGGGACATGAACCAGCGCAGCCATTAGGGAGAAGGAAGGTCCTCAAAACACTGAGCTTCTCTGGGGCCCTGCAGTCCGACTCCTGAGGAGACAGGCAAAGGACATGAAATCAAGACTCCGTGTTCTTCACATCACTGTACACAGGAGCCAAAAGGGATCCACCTAAGTGCGATCAACTCAGATACAATGCAGACTCTGCACAATGGAATATTGCCTGGCCAGGGAAAGAATGAAGTCCTGTCATTTGCCTGTTTGTGAATGTGTGTGTTTGTGTGTATGTGCGTATGTAGTAGATACTGTGCAAAGTGAAATAAATCAAGTTCATAAAAATGTACCATCATCTCATCTGTATGGGGAACTAAAAATGTTGACTGCTAGAAGCAGAAAGGAGGGAGGAGATGAGCAGAGGTAGGGGTGAGGCTTGGGAAAATTACTGATCAAAGGATACAATCTTTCCGAAAATACAACAACGCCACTAACAATGTATCTATAGTCTCAAAAATTGACAACCACATTTTTAAGTGCCCTCACCAAAAAAAGTGAGATAAAATATGTTTATTAGCTTGAGTTTAGCCATTCTAAAATGTGTACATATTTCAAAATGTTATTTTATATACGATAAATATATATAATTTGTATTTTTAACTAAATAAGCAACCCATAACACTTATAGCTTTTTAAATTTCCCCTGAGATATAATGTCCTGTAGTTCAGGCTAGCCTCAAATTTGACTTGCAGCTGAAGATGACCTTGAACTCCCGACCCTCCTGCCTTCTTTATAAAAGAACACCACAGGGCCTGAACTTAGTTCTTTATCTTGCTTTCTTTATTCCCCCATTTAATACCTGTAATAAGCGGATGCCAGAATCTTTCCCAGACCATTCTCATCTGCATTCTAGGCAAAATACTGGAGCACTAACGCCCATGAGATCGAAGGCACGGTGTTCGACCGCCATGGGAAGCCTGTACACCGGCTGTTTGGGAAATGGCATGAGAGCATCTACTGTGGTGGCGCCTCCTCCTCCACGTGTGTCTGGAGAGCAAGTGAGTGTCCATGGGATCCCAAGCAGGGGGCGGGACCGGGAGCTGTGAGGGGCAAGTGCTGCTCTCAGTCTCTGGCTGCCGCCTGCTTGTTAGCAGGTTAGCTGTACCGGCCCATCCAAGTCCTGGTCATGCTTACAATAGCCCCTCAGTTTGGCTGCTAGGTTCCATCCTGGGTTCTCGGGACCTCAGAAAGGAGCCACTGTCCATCCAAGGGTGGCCTAGAGCGCACTAGGGTTCCTGTCACACCTGGGACTGCCACAGGCTTTTTTGGAAGGCCGGTGAAATGCAAGGAGGAATTCCCAAGCAAAGGTCAAGAGGAAAATGTCATTAGAAAAACAGTGACCTGAGCTTCCCAAAGCATGCATGATCCCCAAATTGGCCCAACCCCAAAGGCCACCCTCGTCTCTTTTATCATCCCAGAAGACACGGCCTCTGGAGCAGCTGTGCCAAGAAGGCTGTGGAAGCCCACGGCCTCCACCAGCAACACTTTAGTCTTCTGACTGAAAGTCAGAGTCATCTTAGGAAACCCCTGTCCTGGGATCAGAGCTCTCTGGATGGGTGTTTGTCTGATTAAGGGAGGGAGAGAAAGGTTGGGGAAGGGAAAAGAAAAACCACTGTGTTTGTCACTGAAACCGTGGGGCTACATGCCGTGTTTAATAAGCTGAGGGGTGACAGCCTCCTGCTGTTACCTCTACAGCCTGCTTGGCTCAGAGACACAGGTCAATGAGGAAGCGTGCTACATGTGTTGGCTCCCATGCGTGTAGATGGTTGTCCCAGCTCAGCATCCGGTCACCTCATTGCCAGCAGGGAGGAAGAGGGGGACAAGAGAGCTTTTGATCTTGCACCTCCCTTTTCTCAAGAATGAAGCATTTCCCAGGATTCCCAGCCAGCGTGTCTTAACATCAGCCTGATGTGGGTCCTGATCCATCCCCATGCCAGCTCGGGGCAAGAGGAAGGCTCAGTTCTCCCGAGCATGGGCTTGTGTTCCGTAAGGAAGAGATGTGGCTGCAGGAGCAGCAGCGTCTCTTTGTCGGCTGCAGCCACATCTTCCTCCATCCCAAAGGTTGCTGTGGAGCTGGATGCCATCTCAGCGACTGCCTCCCTAGCCTCAGAGGCATATATGTGACTGTTCACACTGACAGTCGCTCATTTGCTGGAAGCTGCCTCACGTTACATGTTAAAGTACCACAGCTTCACAGGGTTAAACAAATGCAACGCATCTTTGTATCATTGAACAAATAGTCCACAGCATGAACGAATGTAACACACCTTCAACAAGTACTTCACACCAGTTACATCCTTACCATTTTTCCTTGACTTTGTCTCCACGTGAGCCTAGCGTTCCCCTGGCCCATGTTGAAGGAAACCTCTGTCTTTACCCTGGTGGGCGGGATCTCAGGTGCTAAGCACTGCATGGAGCTTGGCTCCTGTGTTCTAGCTTAGGATGGGATACACAGGTAATGGGACTTGGAAAGCTTCACAAAGCAAGTCTGTAGCAGTGTTCACGGGGGACAGTGACAGGTGGATGTGGGACCAGCAAGTGTTACGACTGTCTGGGAATCTCCCTAGTCTGCGTTGGATCTCCCTGGCATATACCTAATTCTTAGCGGAGATCCAAGTTAGGGCAAATCAGAACCTAATGTTCTAACCCCAGGACATGAGATTTTAGGGTCTAAGACTTGGT
>NW_004949109.1:8114745-8115793 GCF_000317375.1 Microtus ochrogaster
ACCTTCCTAGACATGGACAAGCGGGGAGGACCTTGGACTTTCCATACAGGTTCTGAAGTCAGCTTCTCAGCCTTGAGTGGCATCTCCCTGGGCCCCTGGTGTGCATATTTGAATAACACATTCTGCGATAGCTCAGATCAGACAGACGCTCTACAGCGCTGAATAAATTCACTAGAGGACCAAGGCAAAGAGACCATATCCCTGAGATAGAAAACTCAGACGGGAAAATCTGTAGAGAAATGCTCAGTAGCTACTTGTTAGTCAGAATATTTTAGTAGAAAGAGAACAGTTTAGAGTTAGAGATAGGACTTAGCTGGTCTGAGATGAGAAAGGTGGAAGGATTTAACTCACGCAAATGAATTGCGAAGGAGCCCGGGCGGTTTGTTTCTCTTGCAGATCCCATGCCGAAAGGCTATGAGCAGTATTACGGCTTCACGCAGTTTGCACTGGAGCTAAATGAGATGGAACCATTATCACGGTCTTTATTACCACCCACCGACACTCGGTTCAGACCAGACCAAAGGTAAGGGTTTATTCCAAGATCTTTCTCTCCAGAGACATTTAAAACAACCTACCAAGGGCGGTATTCACAATTGCCTGGCTGCCCGGAGCCTGAGGTGGGTACTGTCGTCAGGTACACAGGGACAAAATGGCGGCTTCAAACATCTGTCTCAGAGGGATTAGAACCCGGATGTCCATCCTTGTGTGGTGTGTCCTCCACACATCTGTATTGAAATGTCAGAAAAGAGGGGAGGGCTATTTTGAAGACTGTCACTGTGTGTAGTAGTAAGAAGAAAGTGACTGTTTATTTGCCATAATCAAAGCACCCAGCTCTCCTGACCCCTCAAGTTGAAATGATTTTAGTGCATTGGGCTCAAAATTTGGATTCTGGGCTTGCTGCTAATCAGTTGTGTGGTCTGTGGCAAGGCTTTTCCTCTTTCCCCACCCCAGTGTCCTGTTCTGCAAGACAGAAAGAATAATCTCCCCAAGCCTTCTGTAACTGAGACTCAAACTTTAAAGGCCACATGAAAGGAAATCCGGTTTTATC
>NW_004949109.1:8116218-8126200 GCF_000317375.1 Microtus ochrogaster
AAAAAAAAAAGTCTTAAATAGAAGTGTATAACCAAATTCACAGATAGATGATCAACATGGATCTGTACTAAAATCTTACAGCATGGATTTGTGCAAAGAATCAGTAAGATGTCACCTGGTAGGGAGAAAACGGACTTGGGGACATGAACAGTCCATTGCTAAGAGGCTCAGATATTCCTTAAACATGGAGAGAAATTCATTTTTGCTCAGAATATTTTTTTAGATACTAATTTTTAAAACCAGGTGAAAATACATTCTTACCTTAGATCAGAAAAAAAAGCAAAACAAAACCTATCTGTGGCTGGTGACAACAAGCTATAATATAAATAAATGTATAATATAAAAAGGGGAATATGAATTGTTTCAATTCCTTATAAAGTGTAGTTTTATAATGTATCCTTTACAGACTCACTCTTTTGTCCACCAATCCTAAGTCTAGAAATTTCTTATACAGATATGCTTTCCTGTGTGTGAGAGGTTGTTGTCTAAAGTCATTCCCTGCAACATTAAATGTAGCACTAAAAATAGCAGGGACAGCCCGATGTCTACAGGTAGAGCACATTTGAAATAACGAAGGTAAATCCACAAGGCTGAATACTATAGAGCTATTAAAAATGAAGATGTCCAGGCACTGCTGCAAGAAGCTCTCTGAGATGTGTTGCTAAGCAAAAAGTAAAACGCAGCAGAGCAGTTTTGCCACCAGTTATGCTCTTAAAATGGAGGGCAGAATATGAATATGTATTCATATTTGAAAAGTACATACCAGGAAATGAACAAGGTGGCGCTGCCTGTCATGGGAGAGTGGGGGAAGCAGAAGACTGACTTGGGTTTCTCTAGTCTTTGAACCCTGAAAATATTACCTGTTCAAAAAAGGTTATTGTCTTCTGGCCGAGAGGACTGCATAATGGGTTGAAAAAAGGGTGTAGGCAATCTTGCCAGCCTCGGGCATAGGAGTGGTTGGTTGTTGTTTTTTTGGTGACTGTTCCCTTCCTTTTTCCCCTCAATGCCCAGGCTTCTAGAAGAAGGGAACATAGAGGAAGCTGAGGTCCAGAAGCAGAGGATTGAACAGCTGCAGAGGGAGAGACGGCGGGTCCTGGAGGAAAACAACTTAGAGCATCAGCCCCGCTTTTTCAGGTTTGTGCAGAGCTGTGGTGGCGGGCTGAGAGGTCCTGCCTGCGCTTTCTGGGTGTTGCCCCACTGCAGACAAACAGTATCTGCATGGCCGGCACTGTCCTTAGACAGGACTGGGGCCTTCCTCATTGCCTCCCTTGCTTCTTTCTCTTGGCTCAGCAGTGCCACCACCAAGAGTTCTTCAGTCAATCCCTGTAGCAGAAGAAAGGGGCATTGTCAGAAGTGGTCCTAACACCCAGCATCTGCCTCGGAGGCTGGTTGCTAGCAGGGCTAGCCTGTCAACATGTAAAACCTAGCCCTACCGTAGAACTCAAAGTACCTACTATGCTTAGACCGGCAGTTCCAATATGTTTGTGCTTGAGTTTGAAAGATCTGATTGATCATTACTTTTAAATAGCTTTCTGGAGTTGGGCATGGGTAGCTTGTAATCAGTCATACTGGCAATCCCAGCACAGGGGAGGCTGAGGCAGAAAGTTTGGTGAGAATGTGAGGCTAGCCTGGGCTATAATGTGAAACCCTTTCTATAGATAGATGGACAGACAGACAGACATATAGACAGATGATTTGTTGAGACTTCGTTTACTTAAAACTGTAAAAGGGCTGTGGGCAATGGCAGCCCTTCACCCTCTCCTGTTCTTATTTTGAATGGGAAGACACAGAGGCTCAGAGAGTAGAGGGGGTTGAAGAAGGACCCGGTGGAATTTTTCAGATGGGGCCATGCCTCTCCTGAAAACCTGGCCATGCTCTATGTGACTCGGGGATATGTAGAGAATGCCCGCTCCTGGTGGGTCCACCCCTGACCTGCAGCCCGTGGTTTGCTGATGTTTGGGGTAGGTCTGGTTTTGTTTCTCAGTCTGGGCAACAGGCATGGGTTCCAGAAGGCTGGAGGGACGAATCCTAGCATCAGGGAAATGTACATATTTGGAAACATTGAAAGAGCCGTCCTGGTGGCACAGACATGTAATCCTAACACTCCAGAGACTGAGCTAGGAGGGTTGCAAGTTCAAGGCCAGCCTCGGCAAGTTAAGAATGACAACAGAATCAAAACCCTGCCTCTAAAAAAGAATTAAAATAGCACCCAGAGCATATATTTTATTCCTAATGGAGCTTAACTACCCTTAGTATGGCAATATTAAGATGAACGATCATCCATCCCCACAATAGAATGTCATTCAACTGTTTAAAAAGGAGTGAGAATCCCTGTTGCTGAGGTCACCAAGCTTCCCTATAAAAAGCAGATGGTAGATGTTGCTGGCTTGGCAGGCGATGAGGCCTCAGCAATTAGCCCAGCTGTTCATCATGAAAGTAACCATAGATAATATTTAAAGAAATAAGTAGAGTTATGTTCTAATAAAACAGTATTTCAAAGATCTACAGGGATGCTCATGTGGCTTGGTGGTAGAATAGTTAGATAGCATTCATGAGGCCCTAGACTTGATCCTAGCATTGCAAAAACACACACACTGGAGGCTGAACTGGGTCCTTGGGCCTTAGTTTGCTGACTTACTGAGGAGCAGCGAAGATAGACATCCACATCTTACTGCGTGAATGGAAAATGATCTCCAGCATAGACCGTGGTACCCAATGCCCAGTGGGCAGAGCACTGCCCAGTGCTGTGAAAGGGAGGGAGGGCAGTGTGTGTGGACGTGAGCTTTCTCTGGCAGAATAAAGCGGACAACGCTGCCTCGGCAACAGACGTGAAGCTGGGAGGTAGGGGCGACCCCAAAATGTAGACTCGGAATCCTCTCATGCCTTTGGAATTTCCATCTAAGTAGCAGGTTATCTTTGCCCAGAGAAGTTCAACCGAAAGTTCTCGGTCCCAACTGGTGTGGTATCCAGTTCCAGTTCCTTTTTGGTGGGCTCTATTTGACTTGATGCTAGCTCAGATTGACTAGTTAATTGTGTAGTATTCAGTCATTTCCAGTGTGGTGGCTATTAGTCCAGCCCTGGACACACTAAGAGAGACAGAGAGAGAGAGACAGAGAGAGCAGGGAATTGGAGAGAGACAGAGATGTGCTCTCAAATGAACCACCTTCCCAGCCTCCAGGTTTAAGTACTTAATGTCAGAAGTAAAAAAAAAAAAAATTACTTCCAGCCTGCTGAGACCACTCTAATACCCAAACAACAGGAATAGGGGATACATCTGGAGCGATAGTGGGAAAGCAGAGTGGGGTGGGGACAGGGTGGGGAGGAAGGACGTGATAGCAGAGTTTGCCAGAAACCCAGAAACTGTCTCGTCTCTCACAGGAAATCCAGCGACGACACGTGGGTGAGCAACGGGACCTACCTGGAGCTGAGGAAAGACCTTGGCTTTTCCAAACTGGACCATCCCGTCTTGTGGTGAAAAAGTAAAGAAGAAAGATATGTTAATGGACTTCCCCACATTTGCTTCCGGAAGCAGCACACACCTGTGTCTGTATGTTTAAAAGATAGTGTCTAGAACGATCCCTTGTTGCTTAGCTTAGCAATATGAGCACTGAAGTATGTGTTTTCCTCAGTAAGTTTCTCTACAATTTCAAGTATTATCATGATTGTTTATATGAATGTAGAACACCTCGGTATTTCCTTTTATATATAAACTATTTAATAAAAATGAAAGATTGAATGTTAATGTGTGGGTTTAAGAAAAAGAAGCTTTAACACTAATTTCCCAAAGGTGAGGGGGGACAGATCAAATTTATGCCTTATAAAAACCACACCGGAGAAAACAACCGTATCCCAGGTGTGTTGAGAATTAAGAACACCCAGGGTTGCTCACTCATGCCCTAGCTCTCCAGGTTTAATTGGGAGCTGGGATATCTTTTTAACCCCAGACAGCTCTTGAATTGCTCAGACAGAACAATTCTGCTGGTGCTGAAGTACCAAGAATATTTTCATTTGCATTTTCATGGTCAAGGCGTCTATGTAAGGTTAGCGGGATGCATATTTTTTTATGTAAGTCGGGCATGGCCCATCTGGAAGAGGCCTTCTCTCCCTGTAGTTCTGTTGCCTTATATGCAAAACTCCCTTCCCCCTTAGAGAAGCTGTACTAATCAG
This sequence comes from Microtus ochrogaster, assembly GCF_000317375.1. NCBI lineage: Eukaryota > Metazoa > Chordata > Mammalia > Rodentia > Cricetidae > Microtus > Microtus ochrogaster. Next base: position 8,120,386 of record NW_004949109.1, read on the forward strand.
AGAGATCTCTAATAATTCAGTGTCCTGATGGCATCCTAGGGGGCATCTCATTTTTTTCTCAGTGAGAGCTGAATCCTTAACGATTTAAGAAATCCACTTTTAGCTTCCTGCCCCACCCCGGGCTTCCAAGCCCACCTTTGACCCTGATTGAGGATGGAATGTCTCCCCTTTAGTACAAGACCTATGGTAAACAGCCTGCGACCTTCTGAAGCTTTAGTGAAGTCACTGGTGGTCTGAAATAACCTGACCCGTCCTTCTTCCGTGTGGCATCGGTATTTTCTACCTCTCACTAAGCTCTGTACTTCTCAACCGTGTGTCGACAGTTTGACCCTCTGCCTTATAGACCAACAGCAAGCATTGCTGTTCTGTGTCGTCCCTAGGAAGCCACAAAGGTTTTACCTCTTCCTTCTACTCTCTTCTTGTTTAAACACTCTGAGGTCCCAGATAGGAGCTACCAAACAGAAACCATTGTTCCCATGTCTTATGTCACATTATGATAGCAGATTGTATGCAGTAGCTGAATTGTGTTAGCAAAACCATTTCGACTTCTGCCCAGAGCACATTAATACCAAAGCCTGATCGTTAAGCCTTTGTCTTGAATGTCTGTAACAATTCTATGAAACATTGTGTGGAATGACAGGGTAAAGAACTTTCTATAGAAAGCATTTGAGGGGACCTGTGAGATTGACTCAGCACGTAAAGGCACTTACTGTACAAGTCTGGCATCCTTAGTGGAGGAGAGACCCGACCCCATGGAGTTGACGTGTGTCACAGCAGATAGCCAACTGAACAGCACTGAGTTTTCACAGTGGAGTGTTGAAGGTGAATTGGTAGTCTTTGGCGTCTATGAGTGACTGTCGTTTTAAACAACTCACTAAATATTGGTTCACTTATTCCATTTTATGGAGACATCAAGACGAACACAGTGGGAATCTCATTTCCATTTCTAAGCAGCTGGGTGGCGCAGCTCAATTCTTTAGCTCCCGTTTCTTCTTCCTTTCCTATTAAAGCCTTATCCGCATTCTGCGCACAGACATGAGGAAGCAGGCTGTGGGTTTAACGGCTCTCAGTGGGGAAACAACTCTGCTGTACACATTATGAGGATAAATGTGGAGTTTTAGTAATATCGACTGTTAAATAGACCTGCTCCAGAAGCTGACTCAAAGGCGACAGAAAAACAACAGAAACAAAACCCCTAAAAATATACCACTGGAATGGGCGTCACCTTGTGGTACCAGTTGTTTGCTAATTCTTAGATTTTTCTTGTGGTGTGATTTCTGTTTATTTCAAGCTTTCTTGTGGGATCCCACCAACAGCTGACCCAAATGTCACCTTGGTCACCTTATTTGAACCAGGGACAGGAATGAACAAAACATGTTCCGGAACCATGTGTAAATTCTCCCCATCACTGCCAGTGTCTGGATGAGGGTTTCCTGAAATACACTTGATCTGGAGATGCAACCTTGTATTCGAATCTTAAAACTCGCTGCAGGAGGGTGGAGGCTACTGCGTTCCTTCTGTCCTGTCTAACACCCCCTTCCAACAAGTTTTTTTTTTCCTTTGGTTTTTCGAGACAGGGTTTCTCTGTGGTTTTGGAGCCTGTCCTGGAACTAGCTCTTGTAGACCAGGCTGGTCTCGAACTCACAAAGATCCGCCTGTCTCTGCCTCCCGAGTGCTGGGATTAAAGGCGTGCGCCACCACCGCCCGGCCAACAAGTTTGTCTGTGTAAGACTTGCTTATTTTATAAGGAAAGCAGAACTGTGGTGTTGCTGAGAAGAACTAAGGTGAAGGTTAAGTTTCTGAACTCTGATTTTCTCAAATGCATAATACCAATCCCTGCTCCATTTGATATGACGCTTTCAGCCTCTCTCATCCTAGCTATGCTATTTCAAGTTAATAGCTTAGGTTACAGATGTTCTCCTGTCTATAGAACCTGTAGTGTTCCTCTTTTCAGTACTCATGACCCAAACTGCAATGCATCATTAAGAAATGAGCATCTTCAGTATAACAAAGGAGAAGAGCAGTTTCCTCCACAGGTCCTTGGGTACCTAAAGGAGGATATTCCCTCTCCTCAAAGCCTCCATGCAGCTTCTTCCTGCAGTTCATGCTCTGATGCTAGGATGCAAATGGTACTAATTAAACAGATGCAGTTCCTCTCCCAGACACAAGGGGGAGTCTGGTACTAACTAACTAGATGCAGTTCACTTCCAAGACACTAGGATGAGTCTAGTACTAACTAAACAGAAGCAGTTCCCCCTCCCACACGTGAGGGGGAGTCTGGGACTAACAAAATAGATGCGGTTCACTTCTAAGACACTAGTGGGAGTCTGGTACTAGCTAAACAGATGCAGTGCATCTCTGAAACACTAGGGGAAATCTGGTACTAACTAAACAGATGCAGTGCACCTCTGAGACACTAGGGGGAGTCTGGTACTATACAGATATATTGTACCTCAGACTCAGGAGGGTTCTGTATTAAATAGGTGGAGTTTCACCTTAGGATATCAATACAGTTACCTACTCAGTAGCAAGAATGCCTTAGCAGTTCCCCAGTCTTCCAGTGCAACTGTGGGGCTCGCTAAGGGAAGACTACAAAAACTGAGTTTTTTTAATGTTTACTTCATTTAGGCTGATGTTTTCCTCATACCCTATTTTTAACTACTTCCAATCAATCATTTGCTCAGCCTTTCTAGCACTGTCCTTCATCTGCCCTTGCCAGATTTATGATGAGATGTTTTATTCTACCCAAGCCAGAAACAGAGGCAAGGGTTACTGTGCTTTTTAATGTAGGCTTACTGTGCACTACAAGCTCTGACTGCCCTCAGATCCTCTTAGCTACCTAAGAGCGATAAGTTGCTCTCGTGATTTTAGGAATAACAGCTACAGTGTGTGGGCAGAATTTATCTGAATGTCTTTAGTTTTGATATTAACATCAGCATAAATCTATTTTTGCTAGCAGATTAAAGCTATTTTCACGCGCTCACTTTTCTGTGTTGTATCGACCTGTGACTTGGAATTTATCTTTCTGTTGAAAGCCTACATATCGAACAATATCCGCAAATCATGGTGGTCTACTACAGTGCAAGCCGGTCTTAAGGACTGGTTTTAGGGGATGTGGCCGTCAGAAATTCATTTCATTCATGATTACTATTATTTTTTTAATCTTCCTCTGTTACCCCCAGAGGATATGCTTTTGGGGGAAAAAATTGATACTTGTAAATCTTCTATGTGATCTTTTGTAAAGTCTAAGTCCTACTTTGCTGCCCATTCCTGTCTGGCTTCCCAGAAGCCCCTTTCAGTCTGTTGTCTCTCCACCCCGGTGTGGCTCATTGACTGGGAATAAAGACTATAGTAACAATCACCTTTGTCTCTGTTTTTCCTGACTCTGGATAGTTGTGGTTGATGGAAGGGACAACACGACGCTTCCTAGAGTCTGTCTGGAGGAAAAAGCCTGCTCTCACCTAAAGGGACAGATCCTGAGGTATTGAACTTGGGAAACCCTGGGTTGCCATAGTCTTCCACCTTGCATTTCCCAGTCACCCTCAGCTTTGGAATAGGCATAGGAGCTCCAGTGAGGTCAACTCTAGTCCAAGGGTCCCTGCTCTGCTCACTTCCTGTGCTATAGAAATACCATTTCCTGTGTGTATAGTGTGAAGTGGAAGTGTGCTGATTACACCTATGTGGTCACACCAACAGTGGCCCATCCCTCTCTCCTATCCAAGTTACATTCCCGAACATTCACGGAACTTCACTTGGTGCAAGTCGGTGTGTCCCAGCATCCTTCAGAACGACGTGGCGCTAAAGGAACTCAACTTTTTAACATACTGGCTGCTGTTTGCACATGTTGGTATCAAAGCATCAGGATGCCAACAACTGAGGAGACAGTTTCATCATGCTCTCATACCTATAAAACCCTAGTGTTGATGTAGTCACCGTCATCAGTGATGAGCAAGGCAGGACCATATCCCTGCATCCTTCTCATACACTTCACAGCAGAAGTCCTGCCAGGGAGCAGAGTCCAACCCAAGGAGTCAGAGGACTAAATGAAGCGTCCAGAGCAAGATTAACCAGGCAGGAAGCCATTACTGCCTCAGTGGCAGCTCGAGTTCCCAAAATGGAGACACCATCAGAAGTGTGGTTTTGAGGTATGTGTGCTTTGCCAGACAACCTAGAGCAGGCTGGAAGAGCTATCCCTGCCTGGGTCTCACATCAACCACTCGTGTAATGGTTTTAATACGCTGAGGGGAAGCTCCTTAACTGCCATCATATAAACTCATAGACTGGAAAGATGCATTAATTAAGATGCTTAAATTTGATTAAAGTCCTGGGAGTAATTTATACACATGTATGTGCATGCATGTATACACACACACACATACACACACAGACACACAATTTCCCCCTGGGACTGGGACACAATTGTCTAAAATTGTCATGCTGCTAGGGACAAATTTCTTTCATAGATTCTATGTTTTATAATATCTTTGAAATTGAACGTGGGGACTAGGTGACCTTAGATTTGACCATGATGGAGCGTCTCTTTGTTGCCCAGGATGAACACTACATGTGTGTGCTTCCATGCCCAGCTATTTCTCAGGTGCTTTTCAAAAGGGCTGCACAGAAGGAGGCCCCAGCTGCTGCTGTGGTGGAGTCTTGGGGACACATTTATAGAGCAAGGAATGGTTCTAAACCAGACATTTCTCCACCTTCAGAAGCCACCCATCTGGTGGCAAGCTGGTAGGTAAGTCAGTCGTCACCATGGACTCAGAAGGCGTTGTCACTCACATTGTGACCATGGATACAAGTCTCTGGGCACATCTGTGAAGGAAATTCTTGTCAGGTTAATTGAGGTAGGGAGAGGCACCTCGTTGTTGGCCGGGGTCTTGGACTGAGTGAAGGGGACACAGAGCTGAGCAGGAACAATCATCTCTCTAACTGTGACTGCAATGTGACTAGCCCTTGCTCCATGAACGTCCCCACCATGGTGAGCTGTACACTCAAACTATGAGTCAAAGCTTTATGGGAGTAGGGTCTTACCTTCTTCTACATGGGTCCCAGAACTTGAACTCTGCAAAAGTGTCTTTTTACCTGCTAAGCCATCTTGCCAGCCCCTCCTGCATGTCTTGATATGTGAAGTGACAGATGTTCTTATTTATTAGGACATTTTTTTCCCACGGGTGTTTTTTTTTTTTCAGCCTAAAGAACACCTGTGGTACCATTGACATGCACAGTCACATACACCATGTACTTCTAGTAGCAAAACACGATGTGGGACCTGAGACACTCGTGTCACAGGGAGTGATACTTGCCGACCGAGCCTCCAGAGACTGGAGGATATTTATCGGTAATGGATTATTCTGTGTTGTTCTCTCAATAAGGTTACATTTTCCTCCTCAAGGCCACACTAGTCCTCTCTACAGCGCCTCTCTAACCGTATCTGCCATTGGGTGCTTACTAACAACTTCCTTACCCAACTCTCTTGCTGCTTCCACCTCTACTGGCTCACCGCTTCCACTCCTTAGAGTTTCCAAGGCCTCATTTCCTTCAGCATGCCTTTCAACCAAATATACAAATCTGCTCATCTTCACTCTTTCAGGAAAGGCTCACATTCAAATGGGCCAGGATGCTATGCAGGTCATCCCTGTAGCTTCTGGGAACATTGCAAACTGGGTCATCGGGCCAGTTCAGGCGTAGGTGGAAGGTCACAATGTGACAAACCTGATGGAGGATGGTCATTGGTTGATTAAATAAAGAAGCTGCTTGCCCTGATAGGTTAGAATGTAGGTGGGAGGAGTGAACGGAGTAGAATGCTGGG